>NW_027440983.1:0-49081 GCF_031893055.1 Leptodactylus fuscus
GGTGCTGTGTATTAAACTATTAGGGGGGTGCTGTGTATTAAACTATTAGGGGGGTGCTGTGTATAACACTATTAGGGGGGTGCTGTGTATCAAACTATTAGGGGGGTGCTGTGTATAACAGTATTAGGGGGTGCTGTGTATAACACTATTAAGGGGGTGCTGTGTATTAAACTATTAGGGGGGTGCTGTGTATAACAGTATTAGGGGGGTGCTGTGTATAACACTATTAGGGGGGTGCTGTGTATTAAACTGTTAGGGGGGTGCTGTGTATAACACTATTAGGGGGTGCTGTGTATTAAACTATTAGGGGGGGTGCTGTGTATAACAGTATTAGGGGGGTGCTGTGTATAACAGTATTAGGGGGGTGCTGTGTATTAAACTATTAGGGGGGTGCTGTGTATAACACTATTAGGGGGGTGCTGTGTATTAAACTATTCGGGGGGTGCTGTGTATAACACTATTAGGGAGGTGCTGTGTCTTAAACTATTAGGGGGGTGCTGTGTATAACACTATTAGGGGGATGCTGTGTATTAACTATTGAGGGGGTGCTGTGTATAACACTATTAGGGGGGTGCTGTGTATTAAACTATTAGGTGGGTGCTGTGTATAACACTATTAGGTGGGTGCTGTGTATAACACTATTAGGGGGGTGCTGTGTTTTAAACTATTAGGGGGGTGCTGTGTATAACACTATTAGGTGGGTGCTGTGTATAACACTATTAGGGGGGTGCTGTGTATTAAACTATTAGGGGGGTGCTGTGTATTAAACTATTAGGGGGGTGCTGTGTATAACAGTATTAGGGGGGGGGGGTTGTGTATAACACTATTAGCGGGGTGCTGTGTATTAAACTATTAGGGGGGTGCTGTGTATAACACTATTAGGGGGTGCTGTGTATTAAACTATTAGGGGAGTGCTGTGTATAACACTATTAGGGGGGTGCTGTGTATTAAACTATTAGGGGGGTGCTGTGTATAACAGTATTAGGGGGGTGCTGTGTATAACACTACTAGGGGGGTGCTGTGTATTAAACTTTTAGGGGGGTGCTGTGTATAACAGTATTAGGGGGGTGCTGTGTATTAAACTATTAGGGGGGTGCTGTTTATAACAGTATTAGGGGGGTGCTGTTTATTAAACTATTAGGGGGGTGCTGTGTACAACACTATTAGGGGGGTGCTGTGTATAACACTATTAGGGGGGTGCTGTGTATTAAACTATTAGGGGGGTGCTGTGTATTAAACTATTAGGGGGGTGCTGTGTATAACACTATTAGGGGGGTGCTGTGTATTAAACTATTAGGGGGGTGCTGTGTATTAAACTATTAGGGGGGTGCTGTGTATAACACTATTAGGGGGGTGCTGTGTATCAAACTATTAGGGGGGTGCTGTGTATAACAGTATTAGGGGGTGCTGTGTATAACACTATTAAGGGGGTGCTGTGTATTAAACTATTAGGGGGGTGCTGTGTATAACAGTATTAGGGGGGTGCTGTGTATAACACTATTAGGGGGGTGCTGTGTATTAAACTATTAGGGGGGGGTGCTGTGTATAACAGTATTAGGGGGGTGCTGTGTATAACAGTATTAGGGGGGTGCTGTGTATTAAACTATTAGGGGGGTGCTGTGTATAACACTATTATTGGGGTGCTGTGTATTAAACTATTAGGGGGGTGCTGTGTATAACACTATTAGGGAGGTGCTGTGTCTTAAACTATTAGGGGGGTGCTGTGTATAACACTATTAAGGGGGTGCTGTGTATTAACTATTGAGGGGGTGCTGTGTATAACACTATTAGGGGGGTGCTGTGTATTAAACTATTAGGGGGGTGCTGTGTATAACACTATTAGGTGGGTGCTGTGTATAACACTATTAGGGGGGTGCTGTGTATTAAACTATTAGGGGGTGCTGTGTATTAAACTATTAGGGGGGTGCTGTGTATTAAACTATTAAGGGGTGCTGTGTTTAACACTATTAGGGGGGTGCTGTGTATTAAACTATTAGGGGGTGCTGTGTATAACACTATTGGGGGGTGCTGTGTATTAAACTATTAGGGGGGTGCTGTGTATTAAACTATTAGGGGGGTTCTGTGTATAACACTATTAGGGGGGTGCTGTGTATTAAACTATTAGGGGGGTGCTGTGTATAACACTATTAGGGGGTGCTGTGTATTAAACTATTAGGGGGGTGCTGTGTATAACAGTATTAGGGGGGTGCTGTGTATAACACTATTAGGGGGGTGCTGTGTATTAAACTAATAGGAGGGTGCTGTGTATAACACTATCAGGGGGGTGCTGTGTATTAAACTATTAGGGGGTGCTGTGTATAACAGTATTAGGGGGGTGCTGTGTATAACACTATTAGGGGGTGCTGTGTATTAAACTATTAGGGGGGTGCTGTGTATTAATCTATTAGGGGGGGGGGTGCTGTGTATTAAACTATTAGGGGGGTGCTGTGTATAACAGTATTAGGGGGGTGCTGTGTATTAAACTATTAGGGGGGTGCTGTGTATAACACTATTATTGGGGTGCTGTGTATTAAACTATTAGGGGGGTGCTGTGTATAACACTATTAGGGAGGTGCTGTGTCTTAAACTATTAGGGGGGTGCTGTGTATAACACTATTAAGGGGGTGCTGTGTATTAACTATTGAGGGGGTGCTGTGTATAACACTATTAGGGGGGTGCTGTGTATTAAACTATTAGGGGGGTGCTGTGTATAACACTATTAGGTGGGTGCTGTGTATAATAGTATTAGGGGGGTGCTGTGTATAACACTATTAGGGGGTGCTGTGTATTAAACTATTAGGGGAGTGCTGTGTATAACACTATTAGGGGGGTGCTGTGTATTAAACTATTAGGGGGGTGCTGTGTATAACAGTATTAGGGGGGTGCTGTGTATAACACTACTAGGGGGGTGCTGTGTATTAAACTTTTAGGGGGGTGCTGTGTATAACAGTATTAGGGGGGTGCTGTGTATTAAACTATTAGGGGGGTGCTGTTTATAACAGTATTAGGGGGTGCTGTTTATTAAACTATTAGGGGGGTGCTGTGTACAACACTATTAGGGGGGTGCTGTGTATAACACTATTAGGGGGGTGCTGTGTATTAAACTATTAGGGGGGTGCTGTGTATTAAACTATTAGGGGGGTGCTGTGTATAACACTATTAGGGGGGTGCTGTGTATTAAACTATTAGGGGGGTGCTGTGTATTAAACTATTAGGGGGGTGCTGTGTATAACACTATTAGGGGGGTGCTGTGTATCAAACTATTAGGGGGGTGCTGTGTATAACAGTATTAGGGGGTGCTGTGTATAACACTATTAAGGGGGTGCTGTGTATTAAACTATTAGGGGGGTGCTGTGTATAACAGTATTAGGGGGGTGCTGTGTATAACACTATTAGGGGGGTGCTGTGTATTAAACTATTAGGGGGGTGCTGTGTATAACACTATTAGGGGGGTGCTGTGTATTAAACTATTAGGGGGGGGTGCTGTGTATAACAGTATTAGGGGGGTGCTGTGTATAACAGTATTAGGGGGGTGCTGTGTATTAAACTATTAGGGGGGTGCTGTGTATAACACTATTATTGGGGTGCTGTGTATTAAACTATTAGGGGGGTGCTGTGTATAACACTATTAGGGAGGTGCTGTGTCTTAAACTATTAGGGGGGTGCTGTGTATAACACTATTAAGGGGGTGCTGTGTATTAACTATTGAGGGGGTGCTGTGTATAACACTATTAGGGGGGGTGCTGTGTATTAAACTATTAGGGGGGTGCTGTGTATAACACTATTAGGTGGGTGCTGTGTATAACACTATTAGGGGGGTGCTGTGTATTAAACTATTAGGGGGTGCTGTGTATTAAACTATTAGGGGGGTGCTGTGTATTAAACTATTAAGGGGTGCTGTGTTTAACACTATTAGGGGGGTGCTGTGTATTAAACTATTAGGGGGGTGCTGTGTATTAAACTATTAGGGGGGTTCTGTGTATAACACTATTAGGGGGGTGCTGTGTATTAAACTATTAGGGGGGTGCTGTGTATAACACTATTAGGGGGTGCTGTGTATTAAACTATTAGGGGGGTGCTGTGTATAACAGTATTAGGGGGGTGCTGTGTATAACACTATTAGGGGGGTGCTGTGTATAACACTATCAGGGGGGTGCTGTGTATTAAACTATTAGGGGGTGCTGTGTATAATAGTATTAGGGGGGTGCTGTGTATAACACTATTAGGGGGTGCTGTGTATTAAACTATTAGGGGGGTGCTGTGTATTAATCTATTAGGGGGGGGTGCTGTGTATTAAACTATTAGGGGGGTGCTGTGTATAACAGTATTAGGGGGGGTGCTGTGTATAACACTATTAGGGGGGTGCTGTGTAGTAAACTATTAGGGGGGTGCTGTGTATAACACTATTAGGGAGTGCTGTGTATAACACTATTAGGGGGGTGCTGTGTATTAAACTATTAGGGGGTACTGTGTATTAAACTATTAGGGGGTACTGTGTATAACACTATTAGGGGGGTGCTGTGTATTAAACTATTAGGGGGGTGCTGTGTATAACACTATTAGGGGGGTGCTGTGTATTAAACTATTAGGGGGGTGCTGTGTATTAAACTATTAGGGGGGTGCTGTGTATTAAACTATTAGGGGGGTTCTGTGTATAACACTATTAGGGGGGGTGCTGTGTATTAAACTATTAGGGGGGTGCTGTGTATTAAACTATTAGGGGGGTGCTGTGTATAACACTATTAGGGGGGTGCTGTGTATTAAACTCTTAGGAGGGTGCTGTGTATAACACTATTAGGGGGGTGCTGTGTATTAAACTATTAGGAAGGTGCTGTGTATAACAGTATTAGGGGGGTGCTGTGTATAACAGTATTAGGGGGGTGCTGTGTATAACACTATTAGGGGGGTGCTGTGTATTAAACTATTAGGGGGTGCTGTGTATAACAGTATTAAGAGGGTGCTGTGAATTAAACTATTAGGGGGGTGCTGTGTATTAAACTATTAGGGGGGTGCTGTGTATTACACTATTAGGGGGGTGCTGTGTATTAAACTATTAGGGGGGAGCTGTGTATAACAGTATTAGGGGGGTGCTGTGTATAACACTATTAGGGGGGTGCTGTGTATTAAACTATTAGGGGGGGTACTGTGTATAACAGTATAAGGGAGGTGCTGTGTATTAAACTATTAGGGGGGTGCTGTGTATAACAGTATAAGGGAGGTGCTGTGTATTAAACTATTAGGGGGGTGCTGTGTATAACAGTATTAGGGGGGTGCTGTGTATAACACTATTAGGGGGGTGCTGTGTATTAAACTATTAGGGGGGTGCTGTGTATAACACTATTAGGGGGGTGCTGTGTATTAAACTATTAGGGGGGTGCTGTGTATAACAGTATTAGGGGGGTGCTGTGTATAACACTACTAGGGGGGTGCTGTGTATTAAACTATTAGGGGGGTGCTGTGTATTAAACTATTAGGGGGGTGCTGTGTATAACACTATTAGGGGGGTGCTGTGTATTAAACTATTAGGGGGGTGCTGTGTATAACAGTATTAGGGGGTACTGTGTATAACACTATTAGGGGGGTGCTGTGTATAAAACTATTAGCGGGGTGCTGTGTATTAAACTATTAGGGGGGTGCTGTGTATTAAACTATTAGGGGGGTGCTGTGTATTAAACTATTAGGGGGGTGCTGTGTATTAAACTATTAGGGGGGTGCTGTTTATAACACTATTAGGGGGTGCTGTGTATTAAACTATTAGCGGGGTGCTGTGTATTAAACTATTAGGGGGGTGCTGTGTATTAAACTATTAGGGGGGTGCTGTGTATTAAACTATTAGGGGGGTGCTGTGTATTAAACTATTAGGGGGGGTGCTGTGTATAACACTATTAGGGGGGTGCTGTGTATTAAACTATTAGGGGGGTGCTGTGTATAACAGTATTAGGGGGGGTGCTGTGTATAACACTATTAGGGGGGGTGCAGTGTATTAAACTATTAGAGGGGTGCTGTGTATTAAACTATTAGGGGGGGTGCTGTGTATTAAACTATTAGGGGGGTGCTGTGTATAACACTATTAGGGGGGTGCTGTGTATTAAACTATTAGGGGGGTGCTGTGTATTAAACTATTAGGGGGGTGCTGTGTATAACACTATTAGGGGGGTGCTGTGTATCAAACTATTAGGGGGGTGCTGTGTATAACAGTATTAGGGGGTGCTGTGTATAACACTATTAAGGGGGTGCTGTGTATTAAACTATTAGGGGGGGTGCTGTGTATAACAGTATTAGGGGGGTGCTGTGTATAACACTATTAGGGGGGTGCTGTGTATTAAACTGTTAGGGGGGTGCTGTGTATAACACTATTAGGGGGTGCTGTGTATTAAACTATTAGGGGGGGTGCTGTGTATAACAGTATTAGGGGGGTGCTGTGTATAACAGTATTAGGGGGGTGCTGTGTATTAAACTATTAGGGGGGGTGCTGTGTATAACACTATTAGGGGGGTGCTGTGTATTAAACTATTCGGGGGGTGCTGTGTATAACACTATTAGGGAGGTGCTGTGTCTTAAACTATTAGGGGGGTGCTGTGTATAACACTATTAGGGGGATGCTGTGTATTAACTATTGAGGGGGTGCTGTGTATAACACTATTAGGGGGGTGCTGTGTATTAAACTATTAGGTGGGTGCTGTGTATACCACTATTAGGTGGGTGCTGTGTATAACACTATTAGGGGGGTACTGTGTATTAAACTATTAGGGGGGTGCTGTGTATAACACTATTAGGTGGGTGCTGTGTATAACACTATTAGGGGGGTGCTGTGTATTAAACTATTAGGGGGGTGCTGTGTATTAAACTATTAGGGGGGTGCTGTGTATAACAGTATTAGGGGGGGGGGGTTGTGTATAACACTATTAGCGGGGTGCTGTGTATTAAACTATTAGGGGGGTGCTGTGTATAACACTATTAGGGGGGTGCTGTGTATAACACTATTAGGGGGGTGCTGTGTATTAAACTATTAGGGGGGTGCTGTGTATTAAACTATTAGGGGGGTGCTGTGTATAACACTATTAGGGGGGTGCTGTGTATCAAACTATTAGGGGGGTGCTGTGTATAACAGTATTAGGGGGTGCTGTGTATAACACTATTAAGGGGGTGCTGTGTATTAAACTATTAGGGGGGTGCTGTGTATAACAGTATTAGGGGGGTGCTGTGTATAACACTATTAGGGGGGTGCTGTGTATTAAACTATTAGGGGGGGTGCTGTGTATAACAGTATTAGGGGGGTGCTGTGTATAACAGTATTAGGGGGAAGCTGTGTATTAAACTATTAGGGGGGTGCTGTGTATAACACTATTATTGGGGTGCTGTGTATTAAACTATTAGGGGGGTGCTGTGTATAACACTATTAGGGAGGTGCTGTGTCTTAAACTATTAGGGGGGTGCTGTGTATAACACTATTAAGGGGGTGCTGTGTATTAACTATTGAGGGGGTGCTGTGTATAACACTATTAGGGGGGTGCTGTGTATTAAACTATTAGGGGGGTGCTGTGTATAACACTATTAGGTGGGTGCTGTGTATAACACTATTAGGGGGGTGCTGTGTATTAAACTATTAGGGGGTGCTGTGTATTAAACTATTAGGGGGGTGCTGTGTATTAAACTATTAAGGGGTGCTGTGTTTAACACTATTAGGGGGGTGCTGTGTATTAAACTATTAGGGGGTGCTGTGTATAACACTATTGGGGGGTGCTGTGTATTAAACTATTAGGGGGGTGCTGTGTATTAAACTATTAGGGGGGTTCTGTGTATAACACTATTAGGGGGGTGCTGTGTATTAAACTATTAGGGGGGTGCTGTGTATAACACTATTAGGGGGGTGCTGTGTATTAAACTATTAGGGGGGTGCTGTGTATAACAGTATTAGGGGGGTGCTGTGTATAACACTATTAGGGGGGTGCTGTGTATTAAACTAATAGGAGGGTGCTGTGTATAACACTATCAGGGGGGTGCTGTGTATTAAACTATTAGGGGGTGCTGTGTATAACAGTATTAGGGGGGTGCTGTGTATAACACTATTAGGGGGTGCTGTGTATTAAACTATTAGGGGGGTGCTGTGTATTAATCTATTAGGGGGGGGGGTGCTGTGTATTAAACTATTAGGGGGGTGCTGTGTATAACAGTATTAGGGGGGTGCTGTGTATTAAACTATTAGGGGGGTGCTGTGTATAACACTATTATTGGGGTGCTGTGTATTAAACTATTAGGGGGTACTGTGTATAACACTATTAGGGGGGTGCTGTGTATTAAACTATTAGGGGGGTGCTGTGTATAACACTATTAGGGGGGTGCTGTGTATTAAACTATTAGGGTGGTGCTGTGTATTAAACTAATAGGGGGGTGCTGTGTATTAAACTATTAGGGGGGTGCTGTGTATAACACTATTAGGGGGGTGTTGTGTATAACACTATTAGGGGGGTGCTGTGTATTAAACTATTAGGAAGGTGCTGTGTATAACAGTATTAGGGGGGTGCTGTGTATAACACTATTAGGGGGGTGCTGTGTATTAAGCTATTAGGGGGGTGCTGTGTATAACAGTATTAGGGGGGTGCTGTGTATAACACTATTAGGGGGGTGCTGTGTATTAAACTATTAGGGGGTGCTGTGTATAACAGTATTAGGGGGGTGCTGTGAATTAAACTATTAGGGGGGTGCTGTGTATTAAACTATTAGGGGGGTGCTGTGTATTACACTATTAGGGGGGTGCTGTGTATTAAACTATTAGGGGGGAGCTGTGTATAACAGTATTAGGGGGGTGCTGTGTATTACACTATTAGAGGGGTGCTGTGTATTAAACTATTAGGGGGGTGCTGTGTATAACACTATTAGGGGGGTGCTGTGTATTAAACTATTAGGGGGGTGCTGTGTATAACAGTATAAGGGAGGTGCTGTGTATTAAACTATTAGGGGGGTGCTGTGTATAACAGTATAAGGGAGGTGCTGTGTATTAAACTATTAGGGGGGTGCTGTGTATAACAGTATTAGGGGGGTGCTGTGTATAACACTATTAGGGGGGTGCTGTGTATTAAACTATTAGGGGGGGTGCTGTGTATAACACTATTAGGGGGGTGCTGTGTATTAAACTATTAGGGGGGGTGCTGTGTATAACAGTATTAGGGGGGTGCTGTGTATAACACTACTAGGGGGGTGCTGTGTATTAAACTATTAGGGGGGTGCTGTGTATTAAACTATTAGGGGGGTGCTGTGTATAACACTATTAGGGGGGTGCTGTGTATTAAACTATTAGGGGGGTGCTGTGTATAACAGTATTAGGGGGTACTGTGTATAACACTATTAGGGGGGTGCTGTGTATAAAACTATTAGCGGGGTGCTGTGTATTAAACTATTAGGGGGGTGCTGTGTATTAAACTATTAGGGGGGTGCTGTGTATTAAACTATTAGGGGGGTGCTGTGTATTAAACTATTAGGGGGGTGCTGTGTATAACACTATTAGGGGGTGCTGTGTATTAAACTATTAGCGGGGTGCTGTGTATTAAACTATTAGGGGGGTGCTGTGTATTAAACTATTAGGGGGGTGCTGTGTATTAAACTATTAGGGGGGTGCTGTGTATTAAACTATTAGGGGGGTGTTGTGTATAACACTATTAGGGGGGTGCTGTGTATTAAACTATTAGGGGGGTGCTGTGTATAACAGTATTAGGGGGGTGCTGTGTATAACACTATTAGGGGGGTGCAGTGTATTAAACTATTAGAGGGGTGCTGTGTATTAAACTATTAGGGGGGTGCTGTGTATTAAACTATTAGGGGGGTGCTGTGTATAACACTATTAGGGGGGTGCTGTGTATTAAACTATTAGGGGGGTGCTGTGTATTAAACTATTAGGGGGGTGCTGTGTATAACACTATTAGGGGGGTGCTGTGTATCAAACTATTAGGGGGGTGCTGTGTATAACAGTATTAGGGGGTGCTGTGTATAACACTATTAAGGGGGTGCTGTGTATTAAACTATTAGGGGGGTGCTGTGTATAA
Source organism: Leptodactylus fuscus (assembly GCF_031893055.1). Taxonomy (NCBI): domain Eukaryota; kingdom Metazoa; phylum Chordata; class Amphibia; order Anura; family Leptodactylidae; genus Leptodactylus; species Leptodactylus fuscus. The sequence goes on from NW_027440983.1 coordinate 10,041, forward strand.
CAGTATTAGGGGGGTGCTGTGTATAACACTATTAGGGGGGTGCTGTGTATTAAACTGTTAGGGGGTGCTGTGTATAACACTATTAGGGGGTGCTGTGTATTAAACTATTAGGGGGGGTGCTGTGTATAACAGTATTAGGGGGGTGCTGTGTATAACAGTATTAGGGGGGTGCTGTGTATTAAACTATTAGGGGGTGCTGTGTATAACACTATTAGGGGGGTGCTGTGTATTAAACTATTAGGGGGGTGCTGTGTATAACACTATTAGGGAGGTGCTGTGTCTTAAACTATTAGGGGGGTGCTGTGTATAACACTATTAGGGGGATGCTGTGTATTAACTATTGAGGGGGTGCTGTGTATAACACTATTAGGGGGGTGCTGTGTATTAAACTATTAGGTGGGTGCTGTGTATAACACTATTAGGTGGGTGCTGTGTATAACACTATTAGGGGGGTGCTGTGTATTAAACTATTAGGGGGGTGCTGTGTATTAAACTATTAGGGGGGTGCTGTGCATTAAACTATTAAGGGGTGCTGTGTATAACACTATTAGGGGGGTGCTGTGTATTAAACTATTAGGGGGGTGCTGTGTATAACACTATTGGGGGGTGCTGTGTATTAAACTATTAGGGGGGTGCTGTGTTTTAAACTATTAGGGGGGTGCTGTGTATAACAGTATTAGGGGGGTGCTGTGTATAACACTATTAGGGGGTTGCTGTGTATTAAACTATTAGGGGGGTGCTGTGTATAACACTATTAGGGGGGTGCTGTGTATTAAACTATTAGGGGGGTGCTGTGTATAACAGTATTAGGGGGGTGCTGTGTATAACACTATTAGGGGGGTGCTGTATATAACACTATTAGGGGGGTGCTGTGTATTAAACTTTTATTGGGGTGCTGTGTATAACAGTATTAGGGGGGTGCTGTGTATAACACTATTAGGGGGGTGCTGTGTATTAAACTATTAGGGGGGTGCTGTGTATAACAGTATTAGGGGGGTGCTGTGTATTAAACTATAAGGGGGGTGCTGTGTATTACACTATTAGGGGGGTGCTGTGTATTAAACTATTAGGGGGGTGCTGTGTATAACAGTATTAGGGGGTGCTGTGTATAACACTATTAGGGGGGTGCTGTGTATAACACTATTAGGGGGGTGCTGTGTATTAAACTATTAGGGGGGTGCTGTGTATAACAGTATTAGGGGGGGGTTGTGTATAACACTATTAGGGGGGTGCTGTGTATTAAACTATTAGGGGGGTGCTGTGTATAACAGTATAAGGGAGGTGCTGTGCATTAAACTATTACGGGGGTGCTGTGTATAACAGTATTAGGGGGGTGCTGTGTATAACACTATTAGGGGGGTGCTGTGTATTAAACTATTAGGGGGGTGCTGTGTATAACACTATTAGGGGGGTGCTGTGTATTAAACTATTAGGGGGGTGCTGTGTATAACAGTATTAGGGGGTGCTGTGTATAACACTACTAGGGGGGTGCTGTGTATTAAACTATTAGGGGGGTGCTGTGTATTAAACTATTAGGGGGTGCTGTGTATAACACTATTAGGGGGGTGCTGTGTATTAAACTATTAGGGGGGTGCTGTGTATAACAGTATTAGGGGGGTGCTGTGTATTACAGTATTAGGGGGGTGCTGTGTATTACAGTATTAGGGGGGTGCTGTGTATTAAACTATTAGGGGGGTGCTGTGTATAACAGTATTAGGGGGGTGCTGTGTATTAAACTATTAGGGGGGTGCTGTGTATAACACTATTAGGGGGGTGCTGTGTATTAAACTATTAGGGGGGTGCTTTGTATAACAGTATTAGGGGGTACTGTGTATAACACTATTAGGGGGGTGCTGTGTATTAAACTATTAGCGGGGTGCTGTGTATTAAACTATTAGGGGGGTGCTGTGTATTAAACTAGTAGGGGGGTGCTGTGTATTAAACTATTAGGGGGGTGCTGTGTATTAAACTATTAGGGGGGTGCTGTGTATAACACTATTAGGGGGGTGCTGTGTATTAAACTATTAGGGGGGTGCTGTGTATAACAGTATTAGGGGGGTGCTGTGTATAACACTATTAGGGGGGTGCAGTGTATTAAACTATTAGGGGGTGCTGTGTATTAAACTATTAGGGGGGTGCTGTGTATTAAACTATTAGGGGGGTGCTGTGTATAACACTATTAGGGGGGTGCTGTGTATTAAACTATTAGGGGGGTGCTGTGTATTAAACTATTAGGGGGGTGCTGTGTATAACACTATTAGGGGGGTGCTGTGTATCAAACTATTAGGGGGGTGCTGTGTATAACAGTATTAGGGGGTGCTGTGTATAACACTATTAGGGGGGTGCTGTGTATTAAACTATTAGGGGGGTGCTGTGTATAAAACTATTAGGGGGGGTGCTGTATATTAAACTATTATGGGGGTGCTGTGTATAACAGTATTAGGGGGGTGCTGTGTATAACACTACTAGGGGGGTGCTGTGTATTAAACTATTAGGGGGTGCTGTGTATTAAACTATTAGGGGGGTGCTGTGTATAACACTATTAGTGGGGTGCTGTGTATTAAACTATTAGGGGGGTGCTGTGTATAACAGTATTAGGGGGGTGCTGTGTATTACAGTATTAGGGGGGTGCTGTGTATTAAACTATTAGGGGGGTGCTGTGTATAACAGTATTAGGGGGGTGCTGTGAATTAAACTATTAGGGGGGTGCTGTGTATAACACTATTAGGGGGGTGCTGTGTATTAAACTATTAGGGGGGTGCTGTGTATAACAGTATTAGGGGGTACTGTGTATAACACTATTAGGGGGATGCTGTGTATTAAACTATTAGCGGGGTGCTGTGTATTAAACTATTAGGGGGGTGCTGTGTATTAAACTATTAGGGGGGTGCTGTGTATTAAACTATTAGGGGGGTGCTGTGTATTAAACTATTAGGGGGGTGCTGTGTATAACAATATTAGGGGGGTGCTGTGTATCAAACTATTAGGAGGGTGCTGTGTATAACAGTATTAGGGGGTGCTGTGTATAACACTATTAAGGGGGTGCTGTGTATTAAACTATTAGGGGGGTGCTGTGTATAACAGTATTAGGGGGGTGCTGTGTATAACACTATTAGGGGGGTGCTGTGTATTAAACTATTAGGGGGGTGCTGTGTATAACACTATTAGGGGGGTGCTGTGTATTAAACTATTAGGGGGGTGCTGTGTATAACAGTATTAGGGGGGTGCTGTGTATAACAGTATTAGGGGGGTGCTGTGTATTAAACTATTAGGGGGGTGCTGTGTATAACACTATTAGGGGGGTGCTGTGTATTAAACTATTAGGGGGTTGCTGTGTATAACACTATTAGGGAGGTGCTGTGTCTTAAACTATTAGGGGGGTGCTGTGTATAACACTATTAGGGGGGTGCTGTGTATTAAACTATTAGGGGGGTGCTGTGTATAACACTATTAGGGGGGTGCTGTGTATTAAACTATTAGGGGGGTGCTGTGTATAACAGTATTAGGGGGGTGCTGTGTATTAAACTATTAGGGGGGTGCTGTGTATTAAACTATTAGGGGGGTGCTGTGTATTAAACTATTAGGGGGGTGCTGTGTATTAAACTATTAGGGGGGTTCTGTGTATAACACTATTAGGGGGGTGCTGTGTATTAAACTATTAGGGGGGTGCTGTGTATAACACTATTAGGGGGGTGCTGTGTATTAAACTATTAGGGGGGTGCTGTGTATAACAGTATTAGGGGGGTGCTGTGTATTAAACTATTAGGGGGGTGCTGTGTATAACAGTATTAGGGGGGTGCTGTGTATTAAACTATTAGGGGGGTTCTGTGTATAACACTATTAGGGGGGTGCTGTGTATTAAACTATTAGGGGGGTGCAGTGTATAACACTATTAGGGGGGTGCTGTGTATTAAACTATTAGGGGGGTGCTGTGTATAACAGTATTAGGGGGGGTGCTGTGTATTAAACTATTAGGGGGGTGATGTGTATTAAACTATTAGAGGGGTGATGTGTATTAAACTATTAGGGGGTGCTGTGTATAACACTATTAGGGGGGTGCTGTGTATAACACTATTAGGGGGGTGCTGTGTATTAAACTATTAGGGGGGTGCTGTGTATTAAACTATTAGGGGGGTGCTGTGTATAACAGTATTAAGGGGGTGCGGTGTATAACACTATTAGGGGGGTGCTGTGTATTAAACTATTAGGGGGGTGCTGTGTATAACACTATTAGGGGGGTGCTGTGTATAACACTATTAGGAGGGTGCTGTGTATAACACTATTAGGGGGGTGCTGTGTATTAAACTATAAGGGGGGTGCTGTGTATAACACTATTAGGGGGGGTGCTGTGTATTAAACTATTAGGGGGGTGCTGTGTATGACAGTATTAGGGGGGTGGTGTGTATAACACTATTAGGGGGGTGCTGTGTATTAAACTATTAGGGGGGTGATGTGTATAACAGTATTAGGGGGTGCTGTGTATTAAACTATTAGGGGGGTGCTGTGTATAACACTATTAGGGGGGTGCTGTGTATTAAACTATTAGGGGGGTGCTGTGTATAACAGTATTAGGGGGGTGCTGTGTATAACACTATTAGGGGGGTGCTGTGTATAACACTATTAGGGGGGTGCTGTGTATTAAACTATTAGGGGGGTGCTGTGTATAACAGTATTAGGGGGGTGCTGTGTATAACACTATTAGGGGGTGCTGTGTATTAAACTATTAGGGGGGTGCTGTGTATAACAGTATTAGGGGGGTGCTGTGTATAACACTATTAGGGGGGTGCTGTGTATTAAACTATTAGGGGGGTGCTGTGTATAACACTATTAGGGGTTTGTTGTGTATAACACTATTAGGGGTTTGTTGTGTATAACACTATTAGGGGTTTGTTGTGTATAACACTATTAGGGGGTGCTGTGTATTAAACTATTAGGGGGGTGCTGTGTATAACAGTATTAGGGGGGTGCTGTGTATTAAACTATTAGGGGGTGCTGTGTATAACACTATTAGGGGTGTGCTGTGTATAACACTATTAGGGGGGTGCTGTGTATTAAAACTATTAGAGGGGTGCTGTGTATAACACTATTAGGGGGGTGCTGTGTATTAAACTATTAGGGGGGTGCTGTGTATAACAGTATTAGGGGGGTGCTGTGTATTAAACTATTAGGGGGGTGCTGTGTATAACAGTATTAGGGGGATGCTGTGTATAACACCATTAGGGGGTTGCTGTGTATTAAACTATTAGGGGGGTGCTGTGTATTAAACTATTAGGGGGGTGCTGTGTATAACACTATTAGGGGGGTGCTGTGTATTAAACTATTAGGGGGGTGCTGTGTATAACAGTATTAGGGGGGTGCTGTGTATAACACTATTAGGGGGGTGCTGTGTATTAAACTATTAGGGGGGTGCTGTGTATAAAAGTATTAGGGGGGTGCTGTGTATTAAACTATTAGGGGGTGCTGTGTATAACAGTATTAGGGGGGTGCTGTGTATAACACCATTAGGGGGGTGCTGTGTATTAAACTATTAGGGGGTGCTGTGTATTAAACTATTAGGGGGGTGCTGTGTATAACACTATTAGGGGGGTGCTGTGTATTAAACTATTAGGGGGGTGCTGTGTATAACACTATTAGGGGGGTACTGTGCATTAAACTATTAGGGGGGTGCTGTGTATAAAAGTATTAGGGGGGTGCTGTGTATTAAACTATTAGGGGGGTACTGTGTATAACACTATTAGGGGGGTGCTGTGTATAACACTATTAGAGGGGTGCTGTGTATTAAACTATTAGGGGGGTGCTGTGTATAACACTATTAGGGGGGTGCTGTGTATAACACTATTAGAGCGGTGCTGTGTATTAAACTATTAGGGGGGTGCTGTGTATAACACTATTAGGGGGGTGCTGTGTATTAAACTATTAGGGGGGTGCTGTGTATAACAGTATTAGGGGGGTGCTGTGTATAACACTATTAGGGGGGTGCTGTGTATTAAACTATTAGGGGGGTGCTGTGTATAAAAGTATTAGGGGGGTGCTGTGTATTAAACTATTAGGGGGTGCTGTGTATAACAGTATTAGGGGGGTGCTGTGTATAACACCATTAGGGGGGTGCTGTGTATTAAACTATTAGGGGGTGCTGTGTATTAAACTATTAGGGGGGTGCTGTGTATAAAACTATTAGGGGGGTGCTGTGTATTAAACTATTAGAGGGGTGCTGTGTATAACACTATTAGGGGGGTGCTGTGTATTAAACTATTAGGGGGGTGCTGTGTATAACACTATTAGGGGAGTGCTGTGTATTAAACTATTAGGGGGGTGCTGTGTATAACACTATTAGGGGGGTGCTGTGCATTAAACTATTAGGGGGGTGCTGTGTATAACAGTATTAGGGGGGTGCTGTGTATTAAACTATTAGGGGGGTGCTGTGTATAACACTATTAGGGGGGTGCTGTGTATAACACTATTAGAGGGGTGCTGTGTATTAAACTATTAGGGGGGTGCTGTGTATAACACTATTAGGGGGGTGCTGTGTATAACACTATTAGAGGGGTGCTGTGTATTAAACTATTAGGGGGGTGCTGTGTATAACACTATTAGGGGGGTGCTGTGTATAACACTATTAGAGCGGTGCTGTGTATTAAACTATTAGGGGGGGTGCTGTGTATTAAACTATTAGGGGGGTGCTGTGTATTAAACTATTAGGGGGGTGCTGTGTATAACACTATTAGGAGGGTGCTGTGTATTAAACTATTAGGGGGGTGCTGTGTATAACAGTATTAGGGGGGTGCTGTGTATAACACTATTAGGGGGGTGCTGTGTATTAAACTATTAGGGGGGTGCTGTGTATAAAAGTATTAGGGGGGTGCTGTGTATTAAACTATTAGGGGGTGCTGTGTATAACAGTATTAGGGGGGTGCTGTGTATAACACTATTAGGGGGGTGCTGTGTATTAAACTATTAGGGGGGTGCTGTGTATAACACTATTAGGGGGGTGCTGTGTATTAAACTATTAGGGGGGTGCTGTGTATAACACTATTAGAGGGGTGCTGTGTATTAAACTATTAGGGGGGTGCTGTGTATTAAACTATTAGGGGGGTGCTGTGTATTAAACTATTAGGGGGTGCTGTGTATAACAGTATTAGGGGGGTGCTGTGTATAACACCATTAGGGGGGTGCTGTGTATTAAACTATTAGGGGGTGCTGTGTATTAAACTATTAGGGGGGTGCTGTGTATAACACTATTAGGGGGGTGCTGTGTATTAAACTATTAGGGGGGTGCTGTGTATAACACTATTAGGGGGGTGCTGTGTATTAAACTATTAGGGGGGTGCTGTGTATAACACTATTAGGGGGGTGCTGTGTATTAAACTATTAGGGGGTGCTGTGTATAACAGTATTAGGGGGGTGCTGTGTATAACACCATTAGGGGGGTGCTGTGTATTAAACTATTAGGGGGTGCTGTGTATTAAACTATTAGGGGGGTGCTGTGTATAACACTATTAGGGGGTGCTGTGTATTAAACTATTAGGGGGGTGCTGTGTATAACACTATTAGGGGGGTGCTGTGTATTAAACTATTAGGGGGGTGCTGTGTATAACACTATTAGGGGGGTGCTGTGTATTAAACTATTAGGGGGGTGCTGTGTATAACAGTATTAGGGGGGTGCTGTGTATTAAACTATTAGGGGGGTGCTGTGTATAACAGTATTAGGGGGTTGCTGTGTATTAAACTATTAGGGGGGTGCTGTGTATAACACTATTAGGGGGGTGCTGTGTATAACACTATTAGAGGGGTGCTGTGTATTAAACTATTAGGGGGGTGCTGTGTATAACACTATTAGGGGGGTGCTGTGTATAACACTATTAGAGGGGTGCTGTGTATTAAACTATTAGGGGGGGTGCTGTGTATTAAACTATTAGGGGGGTGCTGTGTATTAAACTATTAGGTGGGTGTTGTGTATAACACTATTAGGGGGTGCTGTGTATTAAATTATTAGGGGGGTGCTGTGTATTAAACTATTAGGGGGGTGCTGTGTATTAAACTATTAGGGGGGTGCTGTGTATAACAGTATTAGGGGGGTGCTGTGTATTAAACTATTAGGGGGGTGCTGTGTATAACAGTATTAGGGGGGTGCTGTGTATAACACTATTAGGGGGGTGCTGTGTATTAAACTATTAGAGGGGTGCTGTGTATAACAGTATTAGGGGGGTGCTGTGTATTAAACTATTAGGGGGGTGCTGTTTATTAAACTATTAGGGGGTGCTGTGTATAACACTATTAGGGGGGGTGCTGTGTATTAAACTATTAGGGGGGTGCTGTGTATTAAACTATTAGGGGGGTGCTGTGTATAACAGTATTAGGGGGGTGCTGTGTATTAAACTATTAGGGGGGGTGCTGTGTATAACAGTATTAGGGGGGTGCTGTGTATAACACTATTAGGGGGGTGCTGTGTATAACAGTATTAGGGGGGTGCTGTGTATTAAACTATTAGGGGGGTGCTGTGTATAACACTATTAGGGGGGTGCTGTGTATTAAACTATTAGGGGGGTGCTGTGTATAACAGTATTAGGGGGGTGCTGTGTATTAAACTATTAGGGGGAGTGCTGTGTATAACACTATTAGAGGGTGTTGTGTATAACACTATTAGAGCGGTGCTGTGTATTAAACTATTAGGGGGGGTGCTGTGTATTAAACTATTAGGGGGGTGCTGTGTATTAAACTATTAGGTGAGTGTTGTGTATAACACTATTAGGGGGTGCTGTGTATTAAATTATTAGGGGGGTGCTGTGTATTAAACTATTAGGGGGGTGCTGTGTATTAAACTATTAGGGGGTGCTGTGTATTAAACTATTAGGGGGGTGCTGTGTATAACACTATTAGGGGGGTGCTGTGTATTAAACTATTAGGGGGGTGCTGTGTATAACACTATTAGGGGGGTGCTGTGTATTAAACTATTAGGGGGGTGCTGTGTATAACACTATTAGGGGGGTGCTGTGTATTAAACTATTAGGGGGTGCTGTGTATAACAGTATTAGGGGGGTGCTGTGTATAACACCATTAGGGGGGTGCTGTGTATTAAACTATTAGGGGGTGCTGTGTATTAAACTATTAGGGGGGTGCTGTGTATAACACTATTAGGGGGGTGCTGTGTATTAAACTATTAGGGGGGTGCTGTGTATAACACTATTAGGGGGGTGCTGTGTATTAAACTATTAGGGGGGTGCTGTGTATAACACTATTAGAGGGGTGCTGTGTATTAAACTATTAGGGGGGTGCTGTGTATTAAACTATTAGGGGGGTGCTGTGTATTAAACTATTAGGGGGTGCTGTGTATAACAGTATTAGGGGGGTGCTGTGTATAACACCATTAGGGGGGTGCTGTGTATTAAACTATTAGGGGGTGCTGTGTATTAAACTATTAGGGGGGTGCTGTGTATAACACTATTAGGGGGGTGCTGTGTATTAAACTATTAGGGGGGTGCTGTGTATAACACTATTAGGGGGGGTGCTGTGTATTAAACTATTAGGGGGGTGCTGTGTATAACACTATTAGGGGGGTGCTGTGTATTAAACTATTAGGGGGTGCTGTGTATAACAGTATTAGGGGGGTGCTGTGTATAACACCATTAGGGGGGTGCTGTGTATTAAACTATTATGGGGTGCTGTGTATTAAACTATTAGGGGGGTGCTGTGTATAACACTATTAGGGGGGTGCTGTGTATTAAACTATTAGGGGGGTGCTGTGTATAACACTATTAGGGGGGTGCTGTGTATTAAACTATTAGGGGGGTGCTGTGTATAACAGTATTAGGGGGGTGCTGTGTATTAAACTATTAGGGGGGTGCTGTGTATAACACTATTAGGGGGGTGCTGTGTATAACACTATTAGAGGGGTGCTGTGTATTAAACTATTAGGGGGGTGCTGTGTATAACACTATTAGGGGGGTACTGTGTATAACACTATTAGAGGGGTGCTGTGTATTAAACTATTAGGGGGGGTGCTGTGTATTAAAATATTAGGGGGGTGCTGTGTATTAAACTATTAGGTGGGTGTTGTGTATAACACTATTAGGGGGTGCTGTGTATTAAATTATTAGGGGGGTGCTGTGTATTAAACTATTAGGGGGGTGCTGTGTATTAAACTATTAGGGGGGTGCTGTGTATAACAGTATTAGGGGGGTGCTGTGTATTAAACTATTAGGGGAGTGCTGTGTATAACACTATTAGGGGGGTGCTGTGTATAACACTATTAGGGGGGTGCTGTGTATTAAACTATTAGAGGGGTGCTGTGTATAATACTATTAGGGGGGTGCTGTGTATTAAATTATTAGGGGGTGCTGTGTATTAAACTATTAGGGGGTGCTGTGTATAACACTATTAGGGGGGTGCTGCGTATTAAACTATTAGGGGGGTGCTGTGTATAACAATATTAGGGGGGTGCTGTGTATTAAATTATAAGGGGGGTGCTGTGTATAACAGTATTAGGGGGGTGCTGTGTATAACACTATTAGGGGGGTGCTGTGTATAACAGTATTAGGGGGGTGCTGTGTATTAAACTATTAGGGGGGTGCTGTGTATAACAGTATTAGGGGGGTGCTGTGTTTAACACTATTAGGGGAGTGCTGTGTATTAAACTATTAGAGGGGTGCTGTGTATAACAGTATTAGGGGGGTGCTGTGTATTAAACTATTATGGGGTGCTGTGTATAAAACTATTAGGGGGTGCTGTGTATAACTCTATTGGGGGGGTGCTGTGTATTAAACTATTAGGAGGGTGCTGTGTATTAAACTATTAGGGGGGTGCTGTGTATAACAGTATTAGGGGGGTGCTGTGTATTAAACTATTAGGGGGGGTGCTGTGTATAACAGTATTAGGGGGGTGCTGTGTATTAAACTATTAGGGGGGTGCTGTGTATTAAACTATTAGGGGGTGCTGTGTATAACACTATTAGGGGGGTGCTGTGTATAACAGTCTTAGGGGGGTGCTGTGTATAACAGTATTAGGGGGGTGCTGTGTATTAAACTATTAGGGGGGTGCTGTGTATTAAACTATTAGGGGGTGCTGTGTATAACACTATTAGGGGGGTGCTGTGTATAACACTTTTAGGGGGGTGCTGTGTATAACAGTATTAGGGGGGTGCTGTGTATTAAACTATTAGGGGGGTGCTGTGTATAACAGTATTAGGGGGGTGCTGTGTATTAAACTATTAGGGGGGTGCTGTGTATTAAACTATTAGGGGGTGCTGTGTATAACACTATTAGGGGGGTGCTGTGTATAACACTTTTAGGGGGGTGCTGTGTATAACAGTATTAGGGGGGTGCTGTGTATTAAACTATTAGGGGGGTGCTGTGTATAACACTATTAGGGGGGTGCTGTGTATTAAACTATTAGGGGGGTGCTGTGTATAACAGTATTAGGGGGGTGCTGTGTATTAAACTATTAGGGGGGTGCTGTGTATAACGCTATTAGGGGGGTGCTGTGTATAACACTATTAGGGGGGGTGCTGTGTATTAAACTATTAGGGGGTGCTGTGTATTAAACTATTAGGGGGGTGCTGTGTATTAAACTATTAGGGGGGTGCTGTGTATTAAACTATTAGGTGGGTGCTGTGTATAACACTATTAGAGGGTGCTGTGTATTAAATTTTTAGGGGGGGTGCTGTGTATTAAACTATTAGGGGGGTGCTGTGTATTAAACTATTAGGGGGGTGCTGTGTTTAACAGTATTAGGGGGGTTCTGTGTATTAAACTATTAGGGGGCTGCTGTGTATAACACTAATAGGGGGGTGCTGTGTATTAAACTATTAGGGGGGTGCTGTGTATAACACTATTAGGGGGGTGCTGTGTATTAAACTACTAGGGGTTTGTTGTGTATAACACTATTAGGGGGGTGCTGTGTATTAAACTATTAGGGGGGTGCTGTGTATAACACTATTAGGGGGGTGCTGTGTATAACACTATTAGGGGGGGTGCTGTGTATAACACTATTAGGGGGTGCTGTGTATTAAACTATTAGGGGGGTGCTGTGTATTAAACTATTAGGGGGGTGCTGTGTATAACAGTATTAAGGGGGTGCTGTGCATAACACTATTAGGGGGGTGCTGTGTATAACTGTATTAGGGGGGTGCTGTGTATAACACTATTAGGGGGGTGTTGTGTATTAAACTATTAGAGGGGTGCTGTATATAACAGTATTAGGGGGGTGCTGTGTATAACACTATTAGGGGGGTGCTGTGTATAACACTATTAGGGGGGTGCTGTGTATTAAACTATTAGGGGGGTGCTGTGTATAACACTATTAGGGGGGTGCTGTGTATAACAGTATTAGGGGGGTGCTGTGTATTAAACTATTAGGGGGGTGCTGTGTATAACACTATTAGGGGGGTGCTGTGTATAACACTATTAGAGGGGTGCTGTGTATTAAACTATTAGGGGGGTGCTGTGTATTAAACTATAAGGGGGGTGCTGTGTATTAAACTATTAGGTGGGTGTTGTGTATAACACTATTAGGGGGTGCTGTGTATTAAATTATTAGGGGGGTGCTGTGTATTAAACTATTAGGGGGGTGCTGTGTATTAAACTATTAGGGGGGTGCTGTGTATAACAGTATTAGGGGGGTGCTGTGTATTAAACTATTAGGGGGGGTGCTGTTTATAACACTATTAGGGGGGTGCTGTGTATAACACTATTAGGGGGGTGCTGTGTATTAAACTATTAGGGGGGTGCTGTGTATAACAGTATTAGGGGGGTGCTGTGTATTAAACTATTATTGGGTGCTGTGTATAACAGTATTAGGGGGTACTGTGTATAACAGTATTAGGGGGGTGCTGTGTATTAAACTATTAGGGGGGTGCTGTTTATAACACTATTAGGGGGGTGCTGTGTATTACAGTATTAGGGGGGTGCTGTGTATTAAACTATTAGGGGGGTGCTGTGTATAACAGTATTAGGGGGGTGCTGTGTATTAAACTATTAGGGGGTGCTGTGTATAACAGTATTAGGGGGGTACTGTGTATAACACTATTAGGGGGGTGCTGTGTATTAAACTATTAGCGGGGTGCTGTGTATTAAACTATTAGGGGGGTGCTGTGTATTAAACTATTAGGGGGTGCTGTGTATTAAACTATTAGGGGGGTGCTTTGTATTAAACTATTAGGGGGGTGCTGTGTATAACACTATTAGGGGGGTGCTGTGTATTAAACTATTAGAGGGGTGCTGTGTATAACAGTATTAGGGGGGTGCTGTGTATAACACTATTAGGGGGGTGCAGTGTATTAAACTATTAGGGGGGTGCTGTGTATTAAACTATTAGGGGGGTGCTGTGTATTAAACTATTAGGGGGGTGCTGTGTATAACACTATTAGGGGGGTGCTGTGTATTAAACTATTAGGGGGGTGCTGTGTATTAAACTATTAGGGGGGTGCTGTGTATAACACTATTAGGGGGGGTGCTGTGTATCAAACTATTAGGGGGGTGCTGTGTATAACAGTATTAGGGGGTGCTGTGTATAACACTATTAAGGGGGTGCTGTGTATTAAACTATTCGGGGGTTGCTGTGTATAACAGTATTAGGGGGGTGCTGTGTATAACACTATTAGAGGGGTGCTGTATATTAAACTATTAGGGGGGTGCTGTGTATAACACTATTAGGGGGGTGCTGTGTATTAAACTATTGGGGGGGGGGTGCTGTGCATAACAGTATTAGGGGGGTGCTGTGTATAACAGTATTAGGGGGGTGCTGTGTATTAAACTATTAGGGGGGTGCTGTGTATAACACTATTAGGGGGGTGCTGTGTATTAAACTATTAGGGGGGTGCTGTGTATAACACTATTAGGGATGTGCTGTGTCTTAAACTATTAGGGGGGTGCTGTGTATAACACTATTAGGGGGGTGCTGTGTATTAACTATTGAGGGGGTGCTGTGTATAACACTATTAGGGGGGTGCTGTGTATAACACTATTAGGTGGGTGCTGTGTATAACACTAATAGAGGGGTGCTGTGTATTAAACTATTAGGGGGGTGCTGTGTATTAAACTATTAGGGGGGTGCTGTGTATTAAACTATTAGGGGGGTTCTGTGTATAACACTATTAGGGGGGTGCTGTGTATTAAACTATTAGGGGGGTGCTGTGTATAACACTATTACGGGGTGCTGTGTATTAAACTATTAGGGGGGTGCTGTGTATAACAGTATTAGGGGGTGCTGTGTATAACACTATTAGGGGGTGCTGTGTATTAAACTATTAGGGGGTGCTGTGTAAAACACTATTGGGGGGGTGCTGTGTATTAAACTATTAGGGGGGTGCTGTGTATAACAGTATTAGGGGGGTGCTGTGTATAACACTATTAGGGGGTGCTGTGTATTAAACTATTAGGGGGGTGCTGTGTATAACACTATTAGGTGGTGCTGTGTATTAAACTATTAGGGGGGTGCTGTGTATAACAGTATTAGGGGGGTGCTGTGTATTAATCTATTAGGGGGGGTGCTGTGTATTAAACTATTAGGGGGGTGCTGTGTATAACACTATTAGGGGGTGCTGTGTATTAAACTATTAGGGGGGTGCTGTGTATAACAGTATTAGGGGGTGCTGTGTATAACACTATTAGGGGGTGCTGTGTATTAAACTATTAGGGGGTGCTGTGTAAAACACTATTGGGGGGGTGCTGTGTATTAAACTATTAGGGGGGTGCTGTGTATAACAGTATTAGGGGGGTGCTGTGTATAACACTATTAGGGGGTGCTGTGTATTAAACTATTAGGGGGGTGCTGTGTATAACACTATTAGGTGGTGCTGTGTATTAAACTATTAGGGGGGTGCTGTGTATAACAGTATTAGGGGGGTGCTGTGTATTAATCTATTAGGGGGGGTGCTGTGTATTAAACTATTAGGGAGGTGCTGTGTATAACAGTTTTAGGGGGGTGCTGTGTATAACACTATTAGGGGGGTGCTGTGTATTAAACTATTAGGGGGGTGCTGTGTATAACACTATTAGGGGGGTGCTGTGTATTAAACTATTAGGGGGTACTGTGTATAACACTATTAGGGGGGTGCTGTGTATTAAACTATTAGGGGGGTGCTGTGTATAACACTATTAGGGGGGTGCTGTGTATTAAACTATTAGGGTGGTGCTGTGTATTAAACTATTAGGGGGGTGCTGTGTATAACACTATTAGGGGGGTGCTGTGTATTAAACTATTAGGGGGGTGCTGTGTATTAAACTATTAGGGGGGTGCTGTGTATAACACTATTAGGGGGGTGCTGTGTATTAAACTCTTAGGGGGGTGCTGTGTATAACACTATTAGGGGGGTGCTGTGTATTAAACTATTAGGGGGGTGCTGTGTATAACAGTATTAGGGGGGGGTTGTGTATAACACTATTAGCGGGGTGCTGTGTATTAAACTATTAGGGGGGTGCTGTGTATAACAGTATAAGGGAGGTGCTGTGTATTAAACTATTAGGGGGGTGCTGTGTATAACAGTATTAGGGGGGTGCTGTGTATAACACTATTAGGGGGTGCTGTGTATTAAACTATTAGGGGAGTGCTGTGTATAACACTATTAGGGGGGTGCTGTGTATTAAACTATTAGGGGGGTGCTGTGTATAACAGTATTAGGGGGGTGCTGTGTATAACACTACTAGGGGGGTGCTGTGTATTAAACTTTTAGGGGGGTGCTGTGTATAACAGTATTAGGGGGGTGCTGTGTATTAAACTATTAGGGGGGTGCTGTTTATAACAGTATTAGGGGGTGCTGTTTATTAAACTATTAGGGGGGTGCTGTGTACAACACTATTAGGGGGGTGCTGTGTATAACACTATTAGGGGGGTGCTGTGTATTAAACTATTAGGGGGGTGCTGTGTATTAAACTATTAGGGGGGTGCTGTGTATAACACTATTAGGGGGGTGCTGTGTATTAAACTATTAGGGGGGTGCTGTGTATTAAACTATTAGGGGGGTGCTGTGTATAACACTATTAGGGGGGTGCTGTGTATCAAACTATTAGGGGGGTGCTGTGTATAACAGTATTAGGGGGTGCTGTGTATAACACTATTAAGGGGGTGCTGTGTATTAAACTATTAGGGGGGTGCTGTGTATAACAGTATTAGGGGGGTGCTGTGTATAACACTATTAGGGGGGTGCTGTGTATTAAACTATTAGGGGGGTGCTGTGTATAACACTATTAGGGGGGTGCTGTGTATTAAACTATTAGGGGGGGGTGCTGTGTATAACAGTATTAGGGGGGTGCTGTGTATAACAGTATTAGGGGGGTGCTGTGTATTAAACTATTAGGGGGGTGCTGTGTATAACACTATTATTGGGGTGCTGTGTATTAAACTATTAGGGGGGTGCTGTGTATAACACTATTAGGGAGGTGCTGTGTCTTAAACTATTAGGGGGGTGCTGTGTATAACACTATTAAGGGGGTGCTGTGTATTAACTATTGAGGGGGTGCTGTGTATAACACTATTAGGGGGGTGCTGTGTATTAAACTATTAGGGGGGTGCTGTGTATAACACTATTAGGTGGGTGCTGTGTATAACACTATTAGGGGGGTGCTGTGTATTAAACTATTAGGGGGTGCTGTGTATTAAACTATTAGGGGGGTGCTGTGTATTAAACTATTAAGGGGTGCTGTGTTTAACACTATTAGGGGGGTGCTGTGTATTAAACTATTAGGGGGGTGCTGTGTATAACACTATTGGGGGGTGCTGTGTATTAAACTATTAGGGGGGTGCTGTGTATTAAACTATTAGGGGGGTTCTGTGTATAACACTATTAGGGGGGTGCTGTGTATTAAACTATTAGGGGGGTGCTGTGTATAACACTATTAGGGGGTGCTGTGTATTAAACTATTAGGGGGGTGCTGTGTATAACAGTATTAGGGGGGTGCTGTGTATAACACTATTAGGGGGGTGCTGTGTATTAAACTATTAGGAGGGTGCTGTGTATAACACTATCAGGGGGGTGCTGTGTATTAAACTATTAGGGGGTGCTGTGTATAACAGTATTAGGGGGGTGCTGTGTATAACACTATTAGGGGGTGCTGTGTATTAAACTATTAGGGGGGTGCTGTGTATTAATCTATTAGGGGGGGGTGCTGTGTATTAAACTATTAGGGGGGTGCTGTGTATAACAGTATTAGGGGGGTGCTGTGTATAACACTATTAGGGGGGTGCTGTGTAGTAAACTATTAGGGGGGTGCTGTGTATAACACTATTAGGGAGTGCTGTGTATAACACTATTAGGGGGGTGCTGTGTATTAAACTATTAGGGGGTACTGTGTATTAAACTATTAGGGGGTACTGTGTATAACACTATTAGGGGGGTGCTGTGTATTAAACTATTAGGGGGGTGCTGTGTATAACACTATTAGGGGGGTGCTGTGTATTAAACTATTAGGGGGGTGCTGTGTATTAAACTATTAGGGGGGTGCTGTGTATTAAACTATTAGGGGGGTTCTGTGTATAACACTATTAGGGGGGTGCTGTGTATTAAACTATTAGGGGGGTGCTGTGTATTAAACTATTAGGGGGGTGCTGTGTATAACACTATTAGGGGGGTGCTGTGTATTAAACTCTTAGGAGGGTGCTGTGTATAACACTATTAGGGGGGTGCTGTGTATTAAACTATTAGGAAGGTGCTGTGTATAACAGTATTAGGGGGGTGCTGTGTATAACAGTATTAGGGGGGTGCTGTGTATAACACTATTAGGGGGGTGCTGTGTATTAAACTATTAGGGGGTGCTGTGTATAACAGTATTAAGAGGGTGCTGTGAATTAAACTATTAGGGGGGTGCTGTGTATTAAACTATTAGGGGGGTGCTGTGTATTACACTATTAGGGGGGTGCTGTGTATTAAACTATTAGGGGGGAGCTGTGTATAACAGTATTAGGGGGGTGCTGTGTATAACACTATTAGGGGGGTGCTGTGTATTAAACTATTAGGGGGGTGCTGTGTATAACAGTATAAGGGAGGTGCTGTGTATTAAACTATTAGGGGGGTGCTGTGTATAACAGTATAAGGGAGGTGCTGTGTATTAAACTATTAGGGGGGTGCTGTGTATAACAGTATTAGGGGGGTGCTGTGTATAACACTATTAGGGGGGTGCTGTGTATTAAACTATTAGGGGGGGTGCTGTGTATAACACTATTAGGGGGGTGCTGTGTATTAAACTATTAGGGGGGTGCTGTGTATAACAGTATTAGGGGGGTGCTGTGTATAACACTACTAGGGGGGTGCTGTGTATTAAACTATTAGGGGGGTGCTGTGTATTAAACTATTAGGGGGGTGCTGTGTATAACACTATTAGGGGGGTGCTGTGTATTAAACTATTAGGGGGGTGCTGTGTATAACAGTATTAGGGGGTACTGTGTATAACACTATTAGGGGGGTGCTGTGTATAAAACTATTAGCGGGGTGCTGTGTATTAAACTATGAGGGGGGTGCTGTGTATTAAACTATTAGGGGGGTGCTGTGTATTAAACTATTAGGGGGGTGCTGTGTATTAAACTATTAGGGGGGTGCTGTGTATAACACTATTAGGGGGTGCTGTGTATTAAACTATTAGCGGGGTGCTGTGTATTAAACTATTAGGGGGGTGCTGTGTATTAAACTATTAGGGGGGTGCTGTGTATTAAACTATTAGGGGGGTGCTGTGTATTAAACTATTAGGGGGGTGCTGTGTATAACACTATTAGGGGGGTGCTGTGTATTAAACTATTAGGGGGGTGCTGTGTATAACAGTATTAGGGGGGTGCTGTGTATAACACTATTAGGGGGGTGCAGTGTATTAAACTATTAGAGGGGTGCTGTGTATTAAACTATTAGGGGGGTGCTGTGTATTAAACTATTAGTGGGGTGCTGTGTATAACACTATTAGGGGGGTGCTGTGTATTAAACTATTAGGGGGGTGCTGTGTATTAAACTATTAGGGGGGTGCTGTGTATAACACTATTAGGGGGGTGCTGTGTATCAAATTATTAGGGGGGTGCTGTGTATAACAGTATTAGGGGGTGCTGTGTATAACACTATTAAGGGGGTGCTGTGTATTAAACTATTAGGGGGGTGCTGTGTATAACAGTATTAGGGGGGTGCTGTGTATAACACTATTAGGGGGGTGCTGTGTATTAAACTGTTAGGGGGGTGCTGTGTATAACACTATTAGGGGGTGCTGTGTATTAAACTATTAGGGGGGGTGCTGTGTATAACAGTATTAGGGGGGTGCTGTGTATAACAGTATTAGGGGGGTGCTGTGTATTAAACTATTAGGGGGGTGCTGTGTATAACACTATTAGGGGGGTGCTGTGTATTAAACTATTCGGGGGGTGCTGTGTATAACACTATTAGGGAGGTGCTGTGTCTTAAACTATTAGGGGGGTGCTGTGTATAACACTATTAGGGGGATGCTGTGTATTAACTATTGAGGGGGTGCTGTGTATAACACTATTAGGGGGGTGCTGTGTATTAAACTATTAGGTGGGTGCTGTGTATAACACTATTAGGTGGGTGCTGTGTATAACACTATTAGGGGGGTGCTGTGTATTAAACTATTAGGGGGGTGCTGTGTATAACACTATTAGGTGGGTGCTGTGTATAACACTATTAGGGGGGTGCTGTGTATTAAACTATTAGGGGGGTGCTGTGTATTAAACTATTAGGGGGGTGCTGTGTATAACAGTATTAGGGGGGGGGGGTTGTGTATAACACTATTAGCGGGGTGCTGTGTATTAAACTATTAGGGGGGTGCTGTGTATAACACTATTAGGGGGTGCTGTGTATTAAACTATTAGGGGAGTGCTGTGTATAACACTATTAGGGGGGTGCTGTGTATTAAACTATTAGGGGGGTGCTGTGTATAACAGTATTAGGGGGGTGCTGTGTATAACACTACTAGGGGGGTGCTGTGTATTAAACTTTTAGGGGGGTGCTGTGTATAACAGTATTAGGGGGGTGCTGTGTATTAAACTATTAGGGGGGTGCTGTTTATAACAGTATTAGGGGGGTGCTGTTTATTAAACTATTAGGGGGGTGCTGTGTACAACACTATTAGGGGGGTGCTGTGTATAACACTATTAGGGGGGTGCTGTATATTAAACTATTAGGGGGGTGCTGTGTATTAAACTATTAGGGGGGTGCTGTGTATAACACTATTAGGGGGTGCTGTGTATTAAACTATTAGGGGGGTGCTGTGTATTAAACTATTAGGGGGGTGCTGTGTATAACACTATTAGGGGGGTGCTGTGTATCAAACTATTAGGGGGGTGCTGTGTATAACAGTATTAGGGGGTGCTGTGTATAACACTATTAAGGGGGTGCTGTGTATTAAACTATTAGGGGGGTGCTGTGTATAACAGTATTAGGGGGGTGCTGTGTATAACACTATTAGGGGGGTGCTGTGTATTAAACTATTAGGGGGGGGTGCTGTGTATAACAGTATTAGGGGGGTGCTGTGTATAACAGTATTAGGGGGGTGCTGTGTATTAAACTATTAGGGGGGTGCTGTGTATAACACTATTATTGGGGTGCTGTGTATTAAACTATTAGGGGGGTGCTGTGTATAACACTATTAGGGAGGTGCTGTGTCTTAAACTATTAGGGGGGTGCTGTGTATAACACTATTAAGGGGGTGCTGTGTATTAACTATTGAGGGGGTGCTGTGTATAACACTATTAGGGGGGTGCTGTGTATTAAACTATTAGGGGGGTGCTGTGTATAACACTATTAGGTGGGTGCTGTGTATAACACTATTAGGGGGGTGCTGTGTATTAAACTATTAGGGGGTGCTGTGTATTAAACTATTAGGGGGGTGCTGTGTATTAAACTATTAAGGGGTGCTGTGTTTAACACTATTAGGGGGGGTGCTGTGTATTAAACTATTAGGGGGTGCTGTGTATAACACTATTGGGGGGTGCTGTGTATTAAACTATTAGGGGGGTGCTGTGTATTAAACTATTAGGGGGGTTCTGTGTATAACACTATTAGGGGGGTGCTGTGTATTAAACTATTAGGGGGGTGCTGTGTATAACACTATTAGGGGGTGCTGTGTATTAAACTATTAGGGGGGTGCTGTGTATAACAGTATTAGGGGGGTGCTGTGTATAACACTATTAGGGGGGTGCTGTGTATTAAACTAATAGGAGGGTGCTGTGTATAACACTATCAGGGGGGTGCTGTGTATTAAACTATTAGGGGGTGCTGTGTATAACAGTATTAGGGGGGTGCTGTGTATAACACTATTAGGGGGTGCTGTGTATTAAACTATTAGGGGGGTGCTGTGTATTAATCTATTAGGGGGGGGGGTGCTGTGTATTAAACTATTAGGGGGGTGCTGTGTATAACAGTATTAGGGGGGTGCTGTGTATTAAACTATTAGGGGGGTGCTGTGTATAACACTATTATTGGGGTGCTGTGTATTAAACTATTAGGGGGGTGCTGTGTATAACACTATTAGGGAGGTGCTGTGTCTTAAACTATTAGGGGGGTGCTGTGTATAACACTATTAAGGGGGTGCTGTGTATTAACTATTGAGGGGGTGCTGTGTATAACACTATTAGGGGGGTGCTGTGTATTAAACTATTAGGGGGGTGCTGTGTATAACACTATTAGGTGGGTGCTGTGTATAACACTATTAGGGGGGTGCTGTGTATTAAACTATTAGGGGGTGCTGTGTATTAAACTATTAGGGGGGTGCTGTGTATTAAACTATTAAGGGGTGCTGTGTTTAACACTATTAGGGGGGTGCTGTGTATTAAACTATTAGGGGGTGCTGTGTATAACACTATTGGGGGGTGCTGTGTATTAAACTATTAGGGGGGTGCTGTGTATTAAACTATTAGGGGGTTCTGTGTATAACACTATTAGGGGGGTGCTGTGTATTAAACTATTAGGGGGGTGCTGTGTATAACACTATTAGGGGGTGCTGTGTATTAAACTATTAGGGGGGTGCTGTGTATAACAGTATTAGGGGGGTGCTGTGTATAACACTATTAGGGGGGTGCTGTGTATTAAACTATTAGGAGGGTGCTGTGTATAACACTATCAGGGGGGTGCTGTGTATTAAACTATTAGGGGGTGCTGTGTATAACAGTATTAGGGGGGTGCTGTGTATAACACTATTAGGGGGTGCTGTGTATTAAACTATTAGGGGGGTGCTGTGTATTAATCTATTAGGGGGGGGGGTGCTGTGTATTAAACTATTAGGGGGGTGCTGTGTATAACAGTATTAGGGGGGGTGCTGTGTATAACACTATTAGGGGGGTGCTGTGTAGTAAACTATTAGGGGGGTGCTGTGTATAACACTATTAGGGAGTGCTGTGTATAACACTATTAGGGGGGTGCTGTGTATTAAACTATTAGGGGGTACTGTGTATTAAACTATTAGGGGGTACTGTGTATAACACTATTAGGGGGGTGCTGTGTATTAAACTATTAGGGGGGTGCTGTGTATAACACTATTAGGGGGGTGCTGTGTATTAAACTATTAGGGGGGTGCTGTGTATTAAACTAATAGGGGGGTGCTGTGTATTAAACTATTAGGGGGGTTCTGTGTATAACACTATTAGGGGGGTGCTGTGTATTAATCTATTAGGGGGGTGCTGTGTATTAAACTATTAGGGGGGTGCTGTGTATAACACTATTAGGGGGGTGCTGTGTATTAAACTCTTAGGAGGGTGCTGTGTATAACACTATTAGGGGGGTGCTGTGTATTAAACTATTAGGAAGGTGCTGTGTATAACAGTATTAGGGGGGTGCTGTGTATAACACTATTAGGGGGGTGCTGTGTATTAAGCTATTAGGGGGGTGCTGTGTATAACAGTATTAGGGGGGTGCTGTGTATAACACTATTAGGGGGGTGCTGTGTATTAAACTATTAGGGGGTGCTGTGTATAACAGTATTAGGGGGGTGCTGTGAATTAAACTATTAGGGGGGTGCTGTGTATTAAACTATTAGGGGGGTGCTGTGTATTACACTATTAGGGGGGTGCTGTGTATTAAACTATTAGGGGGGAGCTGTGTATAACAGTATTAGGGGGGTGCTGTGTATTACACTATTAGAGGGGTGCTGTGTATTAAACTATTAGGGGGGTGCTGTGTATAACACTATTAGGGGGGTGCTGTGTATTAAACTATTAGGGGGGTGCTGTGTATAACAGTATAAGGGAGGTGCTGTGTATTAAACTATTAGGGGGGTGCTGTGTATAACAGTATAAGGGAGGTGCTGTGTATTAAACTATTAGGGGGGTGCTGTGTATAACAGTATTAGGGGGGTGCTGTGTATAACACTATTAGGGGGGTGCTGTGTATTAAACTATTAGGGGGGTGCTGAGTATAACACTATTAGGGGGGTGCTGTGTATTAAACTATTAGGGGGGGTGCTGTGTATAACAGTATTAGGGGGGTGCTGTGTATAACACTACTAGGGGGGTGCTGTGTATTAAACTATTAGGGGGGTGCTGTGTATTAAACTATTAGGGGGGTGCTGTGTATAACACTATTAGGGGGGTGCTGTGTATTAAACTATTAGGGGGGTGCTGTGTATAACAGTATTAGGGGGTACTGTGTATAACACTATTAGGGGGGTGCTGTGTATAAAACTATTAGCGGGGTGCTGTGTATTAAACTATTAGGGGGGTGCTGTGTATTAAACTATTAGGGGGGTGCTGTGTATTAAACTATTAGGGGGGTGCTGTGTATTAAACTATTAGGGGGGTGCTGTGTATAACACTATTAGGGGGTGCTGTGTATTAAACTATTAGCGGGGTGCTGTGTATTAAACTATTAGGGGGGTGCTGTGTATTAAACTATTAGGGGGGTGCTGTGTATTAAACTATTAGGGGGGTGCTGTGTATTAAACTATTAGGGGGGTGTTGTGTATAACACTATTAGGGGGGTGCTGTGTATTAAACTATTAGGGGGGTGCTGTGTATAACAGTATTAGGGGGGTGCTGTGTATAACACTATTAGGGGGGTGCAGTGTATTAAACTATTAGAGGGGTGCTGTGTATTAAACTATTAGGGGGGTGCTGTGTATTAAACTATTAGGGGGGTGCTGTGTATAACACTATTAGGGGGGTGCTGTGTATTAAACTATTAGGGGGGTGCTGTGTATTAAACTATTAGGGGGGTGCTGTGTATAACACTATTAGGGGGGTGCTGTGTATCAAACTATTAGGGGGGTGCTGTGTATAACAGTATTAGGGGGTGCTGTGTATAACACAATTAAGGGGGTGCTGTGTATTAAACTATTAGGGGGGTGCTGTGTATAACAGTATTAGGGGGGTGCTGTGTATAACACTATTAGGGGGGTGCTGTGTATTAAACTGTTAGGGGGTGCTGTGTATAACACTATTAGGGGGTGCTGTGTATTAAACTATTAGGGGGGGTGCTGTGTATAACAGTATTAGGGGGGTGCTGTGTATAACAGTATTAGGGGGGTGCTGTGTATTAAACTATTAGGGGGTGCTGTGTATAACACTATTAGGGGGGTTCTGTGTATTAAACTATTAGGGGGGTGCTGTGTATAACACTATTAGGGAGGTGCTGTGTCTTAAACTATTAGGGGGGTGCTGTGTATAACACTATTAGGGGGATGCTGTGTATTAACTATTGAGGGGGTGCTGTGTATAACACTATTAGGGGGGTGCTGTGTATTAAACTATTAGGTGGGTGCTGTGTATAACACTATTAGGTGGGTGCTGTGTATAACACTATTAGGGGGGTGCTGTGTATTAAACTATTAGGGGGGTGCTGTGTATTAAACTATTAGGGGGGTGCTGTGCATTAAACTATTAAGGGGTGCTGTGTATAACACTATTAGGGGGGTGCTGTGTATTAAACTATTAGGGGGGTGCTGTGTATAACACTATTGGGGGGTGCTGTGTATTAAACTATTAGGGGGGTGCTGTGTATAACACTATTAGGGGGGTGCTGTGTATTAAACTATTAGGGGGGTGCTGTGTATAACACTATTAGGGGGGTGCTGTGTATTAAACTATTAGGGGGGTGCTGTGTATAACAGTATTAGGGGGGTGCTGTGTATAACACTATTAGGGGGGTGCTGTATATAACACTATTAGGGGGGTGCTGTGTATTAAACTTTTATTGGGGTGCTGTGTATAACAGTATTAGGGGGGTGCTGTGTATAACACTATTAGGGGGGTGCTGTGTATTAAACTATTAGGGGGGTGCTGTGTATAACAGTATTAGGGGGGTGCTGTGTATTAAACTATAAGGGGGGTGCTGTGTATTACACTATTAGGGGGGTGCTGTGTATTAAACTATTAGGGGGGTGCTGTGTATAACAGTATTAGGGGGTGCTGTGTATAACACTATTAGGGGGGTGCTGTGTATAACACTATTAGGGGGGTGCTGTGTATTAAACTATTAGGGGGGTGCTGTGTATAACAGTATTAGGGGGGGGTTGTGTATAACACTATTAGGGGGGTGCTGTGTATTAAACTATTAGGGGGGTGCTGTGTATAACAGTATAAGGGAGGTGCTGTGCATTAAACTATTACGGGGGTGCTGTGTATAACAGTATTAGGGGGGTGCTGTGTATAACACTATTATGGGGGTGCTGTGTATTAAACTATTAGGGGGGTGCTGTGTATAACACTATTAGGGGGGTGCTGTGTATTAAACTATTAGGGGGGTGCTGTGTATAACACTATTAGGGGGGTGCTGTGTATTACACTATTAGAGGGGTGCTGTGTATTAAACTATTAGGGGGGTGCTGTGTATAACACTATTAGGGGGGTGCTGTGTATTAAACTATTAGGGGGGTGCTTTGTATAACAGTATTAGGGGGTACTGTGTATAACACTATTAGGGGGGTGCTGTGTATTAAACTATTAGCGGGGTGCTGTGTATTAAACTATTAGGGGGGTGCTGTGTATTAAACTAGTAGGGGGGTGCTGTGTATTAAACTATTAGGGGGGTGCTGTGTATTAAACTATTAGGGGGGTGCTGTGTATAACACTATTAGGGGGGTGCTGTGTATTAAACTATTAGGGGGGTGCTGTGTATAACAGTATTAGGGGGGTGCTGTGTATAACACTATTAGGGGGGTGCAGTGTATTAAACTATTAGGGGGTGCTGTGTATTAAACTATTAGGGGGGTGCTGTGTATTAAACTATTAGGGGGGTGCTGTGTATAACACTATTAGGGGGGTGCTGTGTATTAAACTATTAGGGGGGTGCTGTGTATTAAACTATTAGGGGGGTGCTGTGTATAACACTATTAGGGGGGTGCTGTGTATCAAACTATTAGGGGGGTGCTGTGTATAACAGTATTAGGGGGTGCTGTGTATAACACTATTAGGGGGGTGCTGTGTATTAAACTACTAGGGGGGTGCTGTGTATAACACTATTAGGGGGGTGCTGTATATTAAACTATTATGGGGGTGCTGTGTATAACAGTATTAGGGGGGTGCTGTGTATAACACTACTAGGGGGGTGCTGTGTATTAAACTATTAGGGGGGTGCTGTGTATTAAACTATTAGGGGGGTGCTGTGTATAACACTATTAGTGGGGTGCTGTGTATTAAACTATTAGGGGGGTGCTGTGTATAACAGTATTAGGGGGGTGCTGTGTATTACAGTATTAGGGGGGTGCTGTGTATTAAACTATTAGGGGGGTGCTGTGTATAACAGTATTAGGGGGGTGCTGTGAATTAAACTATTAGGGGGGTGCTGTGTATAACACTATTAGGGGGGTGCTGTGTATTAAACTATTAGGGGGGTGCTGTGTATAACAGTATTAGGGGGTACTGTGTATAACACTATTAGGGGGATGCTGTGTATTAAACTATTAGCGGGGTGCTGTGTATTAAACTATTAGGGGGGTGCTGTGTATTAAACTATTAGGGGGGTGCTGTGTATTAAACTATTAGGGGGGTGCTGTGTATTAAACTATTAGGGGGGTGCTGTGTATAACACTATTAGGGGGGTGCTGTGTATCAAACTATTAGGAGGGTGCTGTGTATAACAGTATTAGGGGGTGCTGTGTATAACACTATTAAGGGGGTGCTGTGTATTAAACTATTAGGGGGGTGCTGTGTATAACAGTATTAGGGGGGTGCTGTGTATAACACTATTAGGGGGGTGCTGTGTATTAAACTATTAGGGGGGTGCTGTGTATAACACTATTAGGGGGGTGCTGTGTATTAAACTATTAGGGGGGTGCTGTGTATAACAGTATTAGGGGGGTGCTGTGTATAACAGTATTAGGGGGGTGCTGTGTATTAAACTATTAGGGGGGTGCTGTGTATAACACTATTAGGGGGGTGCTGTGTATTAAACTATTAGGGGGTTGCTGTGTATAACACTATTAGGGAGGTGCTGTGTCTTAAACTATTAGGGGGGTGCTGTGTATAACACTATTAGGGGGGTGCTGTGTATTAAACTATTAGGGGGGTGCTGTGTATAACACTATTAGGGGGGTGCTGTGTATTAAACTATTAGGGGGGTGCTGTGTATAACAGTATTAGGGGGGTGCTGTGTATAACACTATTAGGGAGGTGCTGTGTCTTAAACTATTAGGGGGGTGCTGTGTATAACACTATTAGGGGGATGCTGTGTATTAACTATTGAGGGGGTGCTGTGTATAACACTATTAGGGGGGTGCTGTGTATTAAACTATTAGGTGGGTGCTGTGTATAACACTATTAGGTGGGTGCTGTGTATAACACTATTAGGGGGGTGCTGTGTATTAAACTATTAGGGGGGTGCTGTGTATTAAACTATTAGGGGGGTGCTGTGCATTAAACTATTAAGGGGTGCTGTGTATAACACTATTAGGGGGGTGCTGTGTATTAAACTATTAGGGGGGTGCTGTGTATAACACTATTGGGGGGTGCTGTGTATTAAACTATTAGGGGGGTGCTGTGTATAACACTATTAGGGGGGTGCTGTGTATTAAACTATTAGGGGGGTGCTGTGTATAACACTATTAGGGGGGTGCTGTGTATTAAACTATTAGGGGGGTGCTGTGTATAACAGTATTAGGGGGGTGCTGTGTATAACACTATTAGGGGGGTGCTGTATATAACACTATTAGGGGGGGTGCTGTGTATTAAACTTTTATTGGGGTGCTGTGTATAACAGTATTAGGGGGGTGCTGTGTATAACACTATTAGGGGGGTGCTGTGTATTAAACTATTAGGGGGGTGCTGTGTATAACAGTATTAGGGGGGTGCTGTGTATTAAACTATAAGGGGGGTGCTGTGTATTACACTATTAGGGGGGTGCTGTGTATTAAACTATTAGGGGGGTGCTGTGTATAACAGTATTAGGGGGTGCTGTGTATAACACTATTAGGGGGGTGCTGTGTATAACACTATTAGGGGGGTGCTGTGTATTAAACTATTAGGGGGGTGCTGTGTATAACAGTATTAGGGGGGGGTTGTGTATAACACTATTAGGGGGGTGCTGTGTATTAAACTATTAGGGGGGTGCTGTGTATAACAGTATAAGGGAGGTGCTGTGCATTAAACTATTACGGGGGTGCTGTGTATAACAGTATTAGGGGGGTGCTGTGTATAACACTATTAGGGGGGTGCTGTGTATTAAACTATTAGGGGGGTGCTGTGTATAACACTATTAGGGGGGTGCTGTGTATTAAACTATTAGGGGGGTGCTGTGTATAACACTATTAGGGGGGTGCTGTGTATTACACTATTAGAGGGGTGCTGTGTATTAAACTATTAGGGGGGTGCTGTGTATAACACTATTAGGGGGGTGCTGTGTATTAAACTATTAGGGGGGTGCTTTGTATAACAGTATTAGGGGGTACTGTGTATAACACTATTAGGGGGGTGCTGTGTATTAAACTATTAGCGGGGTGCTGTGTATTAAACTATTAGGGGGGTGCTGTGTATTAAACTAGTAGGGGGGTGCTGTGTATTAAACTATTAGGGGGGTGCTGTGTATTAAACTATTAGGGGGGTGCTGTGTATAACACTATTAGGGGGGTGCTGTGTATTAAACTATTAGGGGGGTGCTGTGTATAACAGTATTAGGGGGGTGCTGTGTATAACACTATTAGGGGGGTGCAGTGTATTAAACTATTAGGGGGTGCTGTGTATTAAACTATTAGGGGGGTGCTGTGTATTAAACTATTAGGGGGGTGCTGTGTATAACACTATTAGGGGGGTGCTGTGTATTAAACTATTAGGGGGGTGCTGTGTATTAAACTATTAGGGGGGTGCTGTGTATAACACTATTAGGGGGGTGCTGTGTATCAAACTATTAGGGGGGTGCTGTGTATAACAGTATTAGGGGGTGCTGTGTATAACACTATTAGGGGGGTGCTGTGTATTAAACTATTAGGGGGGTGCTGTGTATAACACTATTAGGGGGGTGCTGTATATTAAACTATTATGGGGGTGCTGTGTATAACAGTATTAGGGGGGTGCTGTGTATAACACTACTAGGGGGGTGCTGTGTATTAAACTATTAGGGGGGTGCTGTGTATTAAACTATTAGGGGGGTGCTGTGTATAACACTATTAGTGGGGTGCTGTGTATTAAACTATTAGGGGGGTGCTGTGTATAACAGTATTAGGGGGGTGCTGTGTATTACAGTATTAGGGGGGTGCTGTGTATTAAACTATTAGGGGGGTGCTGTGTATAACAGTATTAGGGGGGTGCTGTGAATTAAACTATTAGGGGGGTGCTGTGTATAACACTATTAGGGGGGTGCTGTGTATTAAACTATTAGGGGGGTGCTGTGTATAACAGTATTAGGGGGTACTGTGTATAACACTATTAGGGGGATGCTGTGTATTAAACTATTAGCGGGGTGCTGTGTATTAAACTATTAGGGGGGTGCTGTGTATTAAACTATTAGGGGGGTGCTGTGTATTAAACTATTAGGGGGGTGCTGTGTATTAAACTATTAGGGGGGTGCTGTGTATAACACTATTAGGGGGGTGCTGTGTATCAAACTATTAGGAGGGTGCTGTGTATAACAGTATTAGGGGGTGCTGTGTATAACACTATTAAGGGGGTGCTGTGTATTAAACTATTAGGGGGGTGCTGTGTATAACAGTATTAGGGGGGTGCTGTGTATAACACTATTAGGGGGGTGCTGTGTATTAAACTATTAGGGGGGTGCTGTGTATAACACTATTAGGGGGGTGCTGTGTATTAAACTATTAGGGGGGTGCTGTGTATAACAGTATTAGGGGGGTGCTGTGTATAACAGTATTAGGGGGGTGCTGTGTATTAAACTATTAGGGGGGTGCTGTGTATAACACTATTAGGGGGGTGCTGTGTATTAAACTATTAGGGGGTTGCTGTGTATAACACTATTAGGGAGGTGCTGTGTCTTAAACTATTAGGGGGGTGCTGTGTATAACACTATTAGGGGGGTGCTGTGTATTAAACTATTAGGGGGGTGCTGTGTATAACACTATTAGGGGGGTGCTGTGTATTAAACTATTAGGGGGGTGCTGTGTATAACAGTATTAGGGGGGTGCTGTGTATTAAACTATTAGGGGGGTGCTGTGTATTAAACTATTAGGGGGGTGCTGTGTATTAAACTATTAGGGGGGTTCTGTGTATAACACTATTAGGGGGGTGCTGTGTATTAAACTATTAGGGGGGTGCTGTGTATAACACTATTAGGGGGGTGCTGTGTATTAAACTATTAGGGGGGTGCTGTGTATAACAGTATTAGGGGGGTGCTGTGTATTAAACTATTAGGGGGGTGCTGTGTATAACAGTATTAGGGGGGTGCTGTGTATTAAACTATTAGGGGGGTTCTGTGTATAACACTATTAGGGGGGTGCTGTGTATTAAACTATTAGGGGGGTGCAGTGTATAACACTATTAGGGGGGTGCTGTGTATTAAACTATTAGGGGGGTGCTGTGTATAACAGTATTAGGGGGGGTGCTGTGTATTAAACTATTAGGGGGGTGATGTGTATTAAACTATTAGAGGGGTGATGTGTATTAAACTATTAGGGGGTGCTGTGTATAACACTATTAGGGGGGTGCTGTGTATAACACTATTAGGGGGGTGCTGTGTATTAAACTATTAGGGGGGTGCTGTGTATTAAACTATTAGGGGGGTGCTGTGTATAACAGTATTAAGGGGGTGCGGTGTATAACACTATTAGGGGGGTGCTGTGTATTAAACTATTAGGGGGGTGCTGTGTATAACACTATTAGGGGGGTGCTGTGTATAACACTATTAGGAGGGTGCTGTGTATAACACTATTAGGGGGGTGCTGTGTATTAAACTATAAGGGGGGTGCTGTGTATAACACTATTAGGGGGGTGCTGTGTATTAAACTATTAGGGGGGTGCTGTGTATGACAGTATTAGGGGGGTGGTGTGTATAACACTATTAGGGGGGTGCTGTGTATTAAACTATTAGGGGGGTGATGTGTATAACAGTATTAGGGGGTGCTGTGTATTAAACTATTAGGGGGGTGCTGTGTATAACACTATTAGGGGGGTGCTGTGTATTAAACTATTAGGGGGGTGCTGTGTATAACAGTATTAGGGGGGTGCTGTGTATAACACTATTAGGGGGGTGCTGTGTATAACACTATTAGGGGGGTGCTGTGTATTAAACTATTAGGGGGGTGCTGTGTATAACAGTATTAGGGGGGTGCTGTGTATAACACTATTAGGGGGTGCTGTGTATTAAACTATTAGGGGGGTGCTGTGTATAACAGTATTAGGGGGGTGCTGTGTATAACACTATTAGGGGGGTGCTGTGTATTAAACTATTAGGGGGGTGCTGTGTATAACACTATTAGGGGTTTGTTGTGTATAACACTATTAGGGGTTTGTTGTGTATAACACTATTAGGGGTTTGTTGTGTATAACACTATTAGGGGGTGCTGTGTATTAAACTATTAGGGGGGTGCTGTGTATAACAGTATTAGGGGGGGTGCTGTGTATTAAACTATTAGGGGGTGCTGTGTATAACACTATTAGGGGTGTGCTGTGTATAACACTATTAGGGGGGTGCTGTGTATTAAAACTATTAGAGGGGTGCTGTGTATAACACTATTAGGGGGGTGCTGTGTATTAAACTATTAGGGGGGTGCTGTGTATAACAGTATTAGGGGGGTGCTGTGTATTAAACTATTAGGGGGGTGCTGTGTATAACAGTATTAGGGGGATGCTGTGTATAACACCATTAGGGGGTTGCTGTGTATTAAACTATTAGGGGGGTGCTGTGTATTAAACTATTAGGGGGGTGCTGTGTATAACACTATTAGGGGGGTGCTGTGTATTAAACTATTAGGGGGGTGCTGTGTATAACAGTATTAGGGGGGTGCTGTGTATAACACTATTAGGGGGGTGCTGTGTATTAAACTATTAGGGGGGTGCTGTGTATAAAAGTATTAGGGGGGTGCTGTGTATTAAACTATTAGGGGGTGCTGTGTATAACAGTATTAGGGGGGTGCTGTGTATAACACCATTAGGGGGGTGCTGTGTATTAAACTATTAGGGGGTGCTGTGTATTAAACTATTAGGGGGGTGCTGTGTGTAACACTATTAGGGGGGTGCTGTGTATTAAACTATTAGGGGGGTGCTGTGTATAACACTATTAGGGGGGTACTGTGCATTAAACTATTAGGGGGGTGCTGTGTATAAAAGTATTAGGGGGGTGCTGTGTATTAAACTATTAGGGGGGTACTGTGTATAACACTATTAGGGGGGTGCTGTGTATAACACTATTAGAGGGGTGCTGTGTATTAAACTATTAGGGGGGTGCTGTGTATAACACTATTAGGGGGGTGCTGTGTATAACACTATTAGAGCGGTGCTGTGTATTAAACTATTAGGGGGGTGCTGTGTATAACACTATTAGGGGGGTGCTGTGTATTAAACTATTAGGGGGGTGCTGTGTATAACAGTATTAGGGGGGTGCTGTGTATAACACTATTAGGGGGGTGCTGTGTATTAAACTATTAGGGGGGTGCTGTGTATAAAAGTATTAGGGGGGTGCTGTGTATTAAACTATTAGGGGGTGCTGTGTATAACAGTATTAGGGGGGTGCTGTGTATAACACCATTAGGGGGGGTGCTGTGTATTAAACTATTAGGGGGTGCTGTGTATTAAACTATTAGGGGGGTGCTGTGTATAAAACTATTAGGGGGGGTGCTGTGTATTAAACTATTAGAGGGGTGCTGTGTATAACACTATTAGGGGGGTGCTGTGTATTAAACTATTAGGGGGGTGCTGTGTATAACACTATTAGGGGAGTGCTGTGTATTAAACTATTAGGGGGGTGCTGTGTATAACACTATTAGGGGGGTGCTGTGCATTAAACTATTAGGGGGGTGCTGTGTATAACAGTATTAGGGGGGTGCTGTGTATTAAACTATTAGGGGGGTGCTGTGTATAACACTATTAGGGGGGTGCTGTGTATAACACTATTAGAGGGGTGCTGTGTATTAAACTATTAGGGGGGTGCTGTGTATAACACTATTAGGGGGGTGCTGTGTATAACACTATTAGAGGGGTGCTGTGTATTAAACTATTAGGGGGGTGCTGTGTATAACACTATTAGGGGGGTGCTGTGTATAACACTATTAGAGCGGTGCTGTGTATTAAACTATTAGGGGGGGTGCTGTGTATTAAACTATTAGGGGGGTGCTGTGTATTAAACTATTAGGGGGGTGCTGTGTATAACACTATTAGGAGGGTGCTGTGTATTAAACTATTAGGGGGGTGCTGTGTATAACAGTATTAGGGGGGTGCTGTGTATTAAACTATTAGGGGGGTGCTGTGTATAAAAGTATTAGGGGGGTGCTGTGTATTAAACTATTAGGGGGTGCTGTGTATAACAGTATTAGGGGGGTGCTGTGTATAACACTATTAGGGGGGTGCTGTGTATTAAACTATTAGGGGGGTGCTGTGTATAACACTATTAGGGGGGTGCTGTGTATTAAACTATTAGGGGGGTGCTGTGTATAACACTATTAGAGGGGTGCTGTGTATTAAACTATTAGGGGGGTGCTGTGTATTAAACTATTAGGGGGGTGCTGTGTATTAAACTATTAGGGGGTGCTGTGTATAACAGTATTAGGGGGGTGCTGTGTATAACACCATTAGGGGGGTGCTGTGTATTAAACTATTAGGGGGTGCTGTGTATTAAACTATTAGGGGGGTGCTGTGTATAACACTATTAGGGGGGTGCTGTGTATTAAACTATTAGGGGGGTGCTGTGTATAACACTATTAGGGGGGTGCTGTGTATTAAACTATTAGGGGGGTGCTGTGTATAACACTATTAGGGGGGTGCTGTGTATTAAACTATTAGGGGGTGCTGTGTATAACAGTATTAGGGGGGTGCTGTGTATAACACCATTAGGGGGGTGCTGTGTATTAAACTATTAGGGGGTGCTGTGTATTAAACTATTAGGGGGGTGCTGTGTATAACACTATTAGGGGGTGCTGTGTATTAAACTATTAGGGGGGTGCTGTGTATAACACTATTAGGGGGGTGCTGTGTATTAAACTATTAGGGGGGTGCTGTGTATAACACTATTAGGGGGGTGCTGTGTATTAAACTATTAGGGGGGTGCTGTGTATAACAGTATTAGGGGGGTGCTGTGTATTAAACTATTAGGGGGGTGCTGTGTATAACAGTATTAGGGGGTTGCTGTGTATTAAACTATTAGGGGGGTGCTGTGTATAACACTATTAGGGGGGTGCTGTGTATAACACTATTAGAGGGGTGCTGTGTATTAAACTATTAGGGGGGTGCTGTGTATAACACTATTAGGGGGTGCTGTGTATAACACTATTAGAGGGGTGCTGTGTATTAAACTATTAGGGGGGGTGCTGTGTATTAAACTATTAGGGGGGTGCTGTGTATTAAACTATTAGGTGGGTGTTGTGTATAACACTATTAGGGGGTGCTGTGTATTAAATTATTAGGGGGGTGCTGTGTATTAAACTATTAGGGGGGTGCTGTGTATTAAACTATTAGGGGGGTGCTGTGTATAACAGTATTAGGGGGGTGCTGTGTATTAAACTATTAGGGGGGTGCTGTGTATAACAGTATTAGGGGGGTGCTGTGTATAACACTATTAGGGGGGTGCTGTGTATTAAACTATTAGAGGGGTGCTGTGTATAACAGTATTAGGGGGGTGCTGTGTATTAAACTATTAGGGGGGTGCTGTTTATTAAACTATTAGGGGGGTGCTGTGTATAACACTATTAGGGGGGGTGCTGTGTATTAAACTATTAGGGGGGTGCTGTGTATTAAACTATTAGGGGGGTGCTGTGTATAACAGTATTAGGGGGGTGCTGTGTATTAAACTATTAGGGGGGGGTGCTGTGTATAACAGTATTAGGGGGGTGCTGTGTATAACACTATTAGGGGGGTGCTGTGTATAACAGTATTAGGGGGGTGCTGTGTATTAAACTATTAGGGGGGTGCTGTGTATAACACTATTAGGGGGGTGCTGTGTATTAAACTATTAGGGGGGTGCTGTGTATAACAGTATTAGGGG
Organism: Leptodactylus fuscus; assembly: GCF_031893055.1. Taxonomy (NCBI): domain Eukaryota; kingdom Metazoa; phylum Chordata; class Amphibia; order Anura; family Leptodactylidae; genus Leptodactylus; species Leptodactylus fuscus. Next base: position 45,523 of record NW_027440983.1, read on the forward strand.
GGTGCTGTGTATTAAACTATTAGGGGGAGTGCTGTGTATAACACTATTAGAGGGTGTTGTGTATAACACTATTAGAGCGGTGCTGTGTATTAAACTATTAGGGGGGGTGCTGTGTATTAAACTATTAGGGGGGTGCTGTGTATTAAACTATTAGGTGAGTGTTGTGTATAACACTATTAGGGGGTGCTGTGTATTAAATTATTAGGGGGGTGCTGTGTATTAAACTATTAGGGGGGTGCTGTGTATTAAACTATTAGGGGGTGCTGTGTATTAAACTATTAGGGGGGTGCTGTGTATAACACTATTAGGGGGGTGCTGTGTATTAAACTATTAGGGGGGTGCTGTGTATAACACTATTAGGGGGGTGCTGTGTATTAAACTATTAAGGGGGTGCTGTGTATAACACTATTAGGGGGGTGCTGTGTATTAAACTATTAGGGGGTGCTGTGTATCACAGTATTAGGGGGGTGCTGTGTATAACACCATTAGGGGGGTGCTGTGTATTAAACTATTAGGGGGTGCTGTGTATTAAACTATTAGGGGGGTGCTGTGTATAACACTATTAGGGGGGTGCTGTGTATTAAACTATTAGGGGGGTGCTGTGTATAACACTATTAGGGGGGTGCTGTGTATTAAACTATTAGGGGGTGCTGTGTATAACACTATTAGAGGGGTGCGGTGTATTAAACTATTAGGGGGGTGCTGTGTATTAAACTATTAGGGGGGTGCTGTGTATTAAACTATTAGGGGGTGCTGTGTATAACAGTATTAGGGGGGTGCTGTGTATAACACCATTAGGGGGGTGCTGTGTATTAAACTATTAGGGGGTGCTGTGTATTAAACTATTAGGGGGGTGCTGTGTATAACACTATTAGGGGGGTGCTGTGTATTAAACTATTAGGGGGGTGCTGTGTATAACACTATTAGGGGGGGTGCTGTGTATTAAACTATTAGGGGGGTGCTGTGTATAACACTATTAGGGGGGTGCTGTGTATTAAACTATTAGGGGGTGCTGTGTATAACAGTATTAGGGGGGTGCTGTGTATAACACCATTAGGGGGGTGCTGTGTATTAAACTATTAGGGGGTGCTGTGTATTAAACTATTAGGGGGGTGCTGTGTATAACACTATTAGGGGGGTGCTGTGTATTAAACTATTAGGGGGGTGCTGTGTATAACACTATTAGGGGGGTGCTGTGTATTAAACTATTAGGGGGGTGCTGTGTATAACAGTATTAGGGGGGTGCTGTGTATTAAACTATTAGGGGGGTGCTGTGTATAACACTATTAGGGGGGTGCTGTGTATAACACTATTAGAGGGGTGCTGTGTATTAAACTATTAGGGGGGTGCTGTGTATAACACTATTAGGGGGGTACTGTGTATAACACTATTAGAGGGGTGCTGTGTATTAAACTATTAGGGGGGGTGCTGTGTATTAAAATATTAGGGGGGTGCTGTGTATTAAACTATTAGGTGGGTGTTGTGTATAACACTATTAGGGGGTGCTGTGTATTAAATTATTAGGGGGGTGCTGTGTATTAAACTATTAGGGGGGTGCTGTGTATTAAACTATTAGGGGGGTGCTGTGTATAACAGTATTAGGGGGGTGCTGTGTATTAAACTATTAGGGGGGTGCTGTGTATAACACTATTAGGGGGGTGCTGTGTATAACACTATTAGGGGGGTGCTGTGTATTAAACTATTAGAGGGGTGCTGTGTATAATACTATTAGGGGGGTGCTGTGTATTAAACTATTAGGGGGTGCTGTGTATTAAACTATTAGGGGGTGCTGTGTATAACACTATTAGGGGGGTGCTGCGTATTAAACTATTAGGGGGGTGCTGTGTATAACAATATTAGGGGGGTGCTGTGTATTAAATTATAAGGGGGGTGCTGTGTATAACAGTATTAGGGGGGTGCTGTGTATAACACTATTAGGGGGGTGCTGTGTATAACAGTATTAGGGGGGTGCTGTGTATTAAACTATTAGGGGGGTGCTGTGTATAACAGTATTAGGGGGGTGCTGTGTTTAACACTATTAGGGGAGTGCTGTGTATTAAACTATTAGAGGGGTGCTGTGTATAACAGTATTAGGGGGGTGCTGTGTATTAAACTATTATGGGGTGCTGTGTATAAAACTATTAGGGGGTGCTGTGTATAACTCTATTGGGGGGGTGCTGTGTATTAAACTATTAGGAGGGTGCTGTGTATTAAACTATTAGGGGGGTGCTGTGTATAACAGTATTAGGGGGGTGCTGTGTATTAAACTATTAGGGGGGGTGCTGTGTATAACAGTATTAGGGGGGTGCTGTGTATTAAACTATTAGGGGGGTGCTGTGTATTAAACTATTAGGGGGTGCTGTGTATAACACTATTAGGGGGGTGCTGTGTATAACAGTCTTAGGGGGGTGCTGTGTATAACAGTATTAGGGGGGTGCTGTGTATTAAACTATTAGGGGGGTGCTGTGTATTAAACTATTAGGGGGTGCTGTGTATAACAGTATTAGGGGGGTGCTGTGTATTAAACTATTAGGGGGGTGCTGTGTATAACACTATTAGGGGGGTGCTGTGTATTAAACTATTAGGGGGGTGCTGTGTATAACAGTATTAGGGGGGTGCTGTGTATTAAACTATTAGGGGGGTGCTGTGTATAACGCTATTAGGGGGGTGCTGTGTATAACACTATTAGGGGGGTGCTGTGTATTAAACTATTAGGGGGTGCTGTGTATTAAACTATTAGGGGGGTGCTGTGTATTAAACTATTAGGGGGGTGCTGTGTATTAAACTATTAGATGGGTGCTGTGTATAACACTATTAGAGGGTGCTGTGTATTAAATTTTTAGGGGGGTGCTGTGTATTAAACTATTAGGGGGGTGCTGTGTATTAAACTATTAGGGGGGTGCTGTGTTTAACAGTATTAGGGGGGTTCTGTGTATTAAACTATTAGGGGGCTGCTGTGTATAACACTAATAGGGGGGTGCTGTGTATTAAACTATTAGGGGGGTGCTGTGTATAACACTATTAGGGGGGTGCTGTGTATTAAACTACTAGGGGTTTGTTGTGTATAACACTATTAGGGGGGTGCTGTGTATTAAACTATTAGGGGGGTGCTGTGTATAACACTATTAGGGGGGTGCTGTGTATAACACTATTAGGGGGGTGCTGTGTATAACACTATTAGGGGGTGCTGTGTATTAAACTATTAGGGGGGTGCTGTGTATTAAACTATTAGGGGGGTGCTGTGTATAACAGTATTAAGGGGGTGCTGTGCATAACACTATTAGGGGGGTGCTGTGTATAACTGTATTAGGGGGGTGCTGTGTATAACACTATTAGGGGGGTGTTGTGTATTAAACTATTAGAGGGGTGCTGTATATAACAGTATTAGGGGGGTGCTGTGTATAACACTATTAGGGGGTGCTGTGTATAACACTATTAGGGGGGTGCTGTGTATTAAACTATTAGGGGGGTGCTGTGTATAACACTATTAGGGGGGTGCTGTGTATAACAGTATTAGGGGGGTGCTGTGTATTAAACTATTAGGGGGGTGCTGTGTATA
>NW_027440984.1:0-7500 GCF_031893055.1 Leptodactylus fuscus
AAATCCCCCGGGCCTCCGGGGAGACGAGCGGCCTCTGGCAGGCGCGGCGAGCCGGCGCCGGCGCCGCCATCCCGGGCGAGGCGACGGGCGCCTCCCGCCCGGCGCATATGGCACTTCCGTCGACACTTAGTCAAATTTTCAACTTTCAAAATTCCTCCGGCGGCCGTGTTTCACTCCGGGGAGCGGCGCCCTCACGCCGGCGGCGGCGCGCCTCGGCCGGCACGAAGGGGTACCACCTCGAGTCGGTGTCGGGGGTCCCGCCGTGGAACCGGGCGTCGGACGGCCCCGGAGGAGGCCTCGGAGCCGAAAAGGCACTACCGGAATGAGGTTGAATTTGACGGCCGGATCCGGGCCGGAGTTCCACAAAGTCGGACACTTTGAGTGGTTGGTCTTCATGTAATGGGACAGGTGACACTCTCTCTGTGACCTACTTTTGAACACCCCCGTCAAGAACCGTGTCCGAGACAGCGTGTGCTGTCAATTAGCTTACCAAAAGTCAGAGTACCAGGGCATCGGACACCCGACTCTGACAAAGTCCCAGTGAACTCTGCTGACAGGCCGCCGACGGCGGATCCCTGCGGGGGGGAGGCAGAGCGAGGGCACCGCCCCCCCGAGTTGCGAGACAAGCCTCTTTAGGTCGCGTGGCAAGCCTCGGTTTTCAGGCGGGCGCTTCCCGCCGAGCCAATCGGCACTTTTAGACACTTTTGGGGAAAAAAAAAAGAAAAAGTCAAACTTTGAAAAATAAATAACCAACGAAACACGGACCAATGAGAACCGCTTCCGGCTGGTCGCGGAAGGGAGAGATGATTGGCAGGAGCTGCCCTGCGCGCTAGAATGAGAACTGCGGCCGCTCCGAGCAGAAGGGAAATCCCCCGGGCGGGCCAGGGGAGACGAGCGGCCGCTGGCAGGTACGGCGAGAGGGCGCCGGTGCCGCCATCCCGGGCGAGGCGACGGGCGCCCCCCGCTGAGCCGATCGGCTCTTGGACACTTTGGGGAAAAAAATAAAAAAAAAAAAAGGCAAACTTTGAAATAAAACCCCACGAAACACGGACCTCGGTGAGATCCCCCGGGCGGCCGGGGAGAGATGATTGGCAGGAGCTGCCAGGCGCGCAGAAGGGAAGTCCCCCTGTGCGGCCGGGGAGAGATGATTGGCAGCAGGCGGAGGCAGCCGCCAGGCGGACCAGAAGGAGAACTGCGGCCGCTCCGAGCAGAAGGGAAATCCCCCGGCGCGGGCCAGGGGAGACGAGCGGCCGCTGGCAGGTACGGCGAGAGGGCGCCGGTGCCGCCATCCCGGGGGAGGCGACGGGCGCCTCCCGCCGAGCCGATCGGCACTTTTAGACACTTTGGGGGAAAAAGACCGACATTTTAATAAACCCCATACAACACGGACCAGTGAGAACTGCAGCCGGCCGGCCGGCCGGCCGGCGCAGAAGGGAGGTCCCCCGGGAGGGCCGGGGGAGAGATGATTGGCAGGCGGAGGTAGCTGCCAGGCGCGCGCAGAAGGGAAGTTCCCCCGGGCGGCCGGGGGGAGAGAGAGAGAGAGATGATTGGCAGCCGGCGGAGGTAGCTGCCAGGCGGACCAGAACGAGAACTGCGGCCGCTCGGAGCGGAAGGGGAAGTCTGAGGCGGCAGGCCGGCCCAGGGTTCATGGAGAGAGGGAGAGATTGTCCCAGGCGGCTGGGAAAAAAGCCAGGCCGACCCAGGGCCACCCCAGCCTGGGTAAAGCCAGAGGATAAGTCCCTAGCAGGCGGCAGGCTGCGTTCTGCTAAGTGTCTACCGAGAGGGCACCACTTCCAGGCAACCCAGGGGGCTAAGCCTGAGGCGGCAGGCTGGCCCAGGGTTCCAGGAGAAGAGGGAGAGATCGTCCCAGGCGGCTGGGAAAGCCAGGCCTACCCAGGGCTACCCGAGCCTGGGCACATGCCGGAGGCTAAGTCCCTAGCAGGTGGAAGGCTGCAATCTGCTAAAAATCCACCGGATGGCAACGGAGAGCCGCAGTCCCCGGCTCGTCCACAAGGCGGCGCCAGCACTCGGGTTGCAGGCTGCATTCTGCTAAAAATCCACCGGATGGCAACGGAGAGCCGCTCTCCCCGGCTCGTCCACAAGGCGGCGCCACTTCCAGGCGACCCAGGGGGCTAAGCCTGAGGCGGCAGGCCGGCCCAGGGTTCCAGGAGAGAGAGGGAGAGATCGTCCCAGGCGGCTGGGAAAGCCAGGCCGACCCAGGGCTACCCGAGCCTGGGTAAAGCCAGAGGCTAAGTCCCTAGCAGGTGGCAGGCTGCATGCTGCCAAGTGTCTACCGAGAGGGCACCACTTCCAGGCGACCCAGGGGGCTAAGCCTGAGGCGGCAGGCTGGCCCAGGGTTCCAGGAGAGAGGGAGAGATTGTCCCAGGCGGCTGGGAAAGCCAGGGCTACCCGAGCCTGGGTACATGCCGGAGGCTGAGTCCCTAGCAGGCGGCAGGCTGAATTCTGCTAAGTGTCTACCAGAGGGCGACACTTCCAGGAGACCCAGGGGGCTAAGCCTGAGGCGGCAGGCTGGCCCAGGGTTCCAGGAGAGAGGGAGAGATTGACCCAGGCGGCTGGGAAAGCCAGGCCTACCCAGGGCCACCCGAGCCTGGGTACATGCCGGAGGCTAAGTCCCTAGCAGGTGGAAGGCTGCAATTTGCTATGGAAAGCTGCAATTTGCTAAAAATCCACCGGATGGCAACGGAGAGCGGCTCTCCCCGGCTCGTCCACAAGGCGGCGCCACTTCCAGGCGACCCAGGGGGCTAAGCCTGAGGCGGCAGGCCGGCCCAGGGTTCCAGGAGAGAGGGAGAGATTGTCCCAGGCGGCTGGGAAAGCCAGGCCGACCCAGGGCTACCCGAGCCTGGGTAAAGCCAGAGGCTAAGTCCCTAGCAGGTGGCAGGCTGCATTCTGCTAAGTGTCTACCAAGAGGGCACCACTTCCAGGCAACCCAGGGGGCTAAGCCTGAGGCGGCAGGCTGGCCCAGGGTTCCAGGAGAAGAAGGAGAGATCGTCCCAGGCGGCTGGGAAAGCCAGGCCTACCCAGGGCTACCCGAGCCTGGGTACATGCCGGAGGCTAAGTCCCTAGCAGGTGGAAGGCTGCAATTTGCTATGGAAAGCTGCAATTTGCTAAAAATCCACCGGATGGCAACGGAGAGCGGCTCTCCCCGGCTCGTCCACAAGGCGGCGCCACTTCCAGGCGACCCAGGGGGCTAAGCCTGAGGCGGCAGGCCGGCCCAGGGTTCCAGGAGAGAGGGAGAGATTGTCCCAGGCGGCTGGGAAAGCCAGGCCGACCCAGGGCTACCCGAGCCTGGGTAAAGCCAGAGGCTAAGTCCCTAGCAGGTGGCAGGCTGCATTCTGCTAAGTGTCTACCAAGAGGGCACCACTTCCAGGCAACCCAGGGGGCTAAGCCTGAGGCGGCAGGCTGGCCCAGGGTTCCAGGAGAGAGGGAGAGATTTGTCCCAGGCGGCTGGGAAAGCCAGGCCTACCCAGGGCTACCAGAGCCTGGGTACATGCCGGAGGCTAAGTCCCTAGCAGGTGGAAGGCTGCAATTTGCTATGGAAAGCTGCAATTTGCTAAAAATCCACCGGATGGCAACGGAGAGCGGCTCTCCCCAGCTCGTCCACAAGGCGGCGCCACTTCCAGGCGACCCAGGGGGCTAAGCCTGAGGCGGCAGGCCGGCCCAGGGTTCCAGGAGAGAGGGAGAGATTGTCCCAGGCGGCTGGGAAAGCCAGGCCGACCCAGGGCTACCCGAGCCTGGGTAAAGCCAGAGGCTAAGTCCCTAGCAGGTGGCAGGCTGCATTCTGCTAAGTGTCTACCAAGAGGGCACCACTTCCAGGCGACCCAGGGGGCTAAGCCTGAGGCGGCAGGCTGGCCCAGGGTTCCAGGAGAGAGGGAGAGATTGACCCAGGCGGCTGGGAAAGCCAGGCCTACCCAGGGCTACCCGAGCCTGGGTACATGCCGGAGGCTAAGTCCCTAGCAGGTGGAAGGCTGCAATTTGCTATGGAAAGCTGCAATTTGCTAAAAATCCACCGGATGGCAACGGAGAGCGGCTCTCCCCAGCTCGTCCACAAGGCGGCGCCACTTCCAGGCGACCCAGGGGGCTAAGCCTGAGGCGGCAGGCCGGCCCAGGGTTCCAGGAGAGAGGGAGAGATTGTCCCAGGCGGCTGGGAAAGCCAGGCCGACCCAGGGCTACCCGAGCCTGGGTAAAGCCAGAGGCTAAGTCCCTAGCAGGTGGCAGGCTGCATTCTGCTAAGTGTCTACCAAGAGGGCACCACTTCCAGGCGACCCAGGGGGCTAAGCCTGAGGCGGCAGGCTGGCCCAGGGTTCCAGGAGAGAGGGAGAGATTGACCCAGGCGGCTGGGAAAGCCAGGCCTACCCAGGGCTACCCGAGCCTGGGTACATGCCGGAGGCTAAGTCCCTAGCAGGTGGAAGGCTGCAATTTGCTATGGAAAGCTGCAATTTGCTAAAAATCCACCGGATGGCAACGGAGAGCGGCTCTCCCCGGCTCGTCCACAAGGCGGCGCCACTTCCAGGCGACCCAGGGGGCTAAGCCTGAGGCGGCAGGCCGGCCCAGGGTTCCAGGACAGAGGGAGAGATCGTCCCAGGCGGCTGGGAAAAGCCAGGCCGACCCAGGGCTGCCGGAGCCTGGGTAATGCCAGAGGCCGAGTCCCTAGCAGGTGGCAGGCTGCTAGCGTCTACCAGAGGGCGAGATCCCGCCTCCCCGAGCGGCCGGGGAGAGAGGATTTGCAGGAGCTGACAGGCGCGCAGAAGGGAAATCCGGAGAGATGATTGGCAGCCGGCGGAGGCAGCCGCCAGGCGGACCGGAAGGAGAACTGCGGCCGCTGGGAGCGGAAGGGAAATCCCCCGGGCGTCCGGGGAGACTAGCGGCCGCTGGCAGGCGCGGCGACCCGGCGCCGGTGCCGCCATCCCGGGCGAGGCGACGGGCGCCTCCCCGCCGGCGCGGTTGGCACTTCCGTCGACACTTTGCCAAATTTTCAACTTTCAAAATTCCTCCGGCGGCCGTTTTTCACACCGGGGAGCGGCGTCCTCACGCCGGCGGCGGCGCACCTCGGCCGGCAAAAAGGGGTACCTCCTCGAGTCGGTGTCGGGGGTCCCGCCGTGGAACCGGGCGTCGGACGGCCCCGGAGGAGGCCTCGGAGCGGAAAAGGCACTACCGGAATGAGGTTGAATTTGACGGCCGGATCCGGGCCGGAGTTCCACAAAGTCGGACACTTTGAGTGGTTGGTCTTCATGTAATGGGACAGGTGACACTCTCTCTGTGACCTACTTTTGAACACCCCCGTCAAGAACCGTGTCCGAGACAGCGGGTCCTGTCAATTAGCTTACCAAAAGTCAGAGTACCAGGGGATCGGACACCCGACTCTGACAAAGTCCCAGTGAACTCTGCTCACAGGCCGCCGACGGCGGATCCCCGCGGGGGGGAGGCAGAGCGAGGGCACCGCCCCCCCGGGTTGCGTGACAAGCCTCTTCAGGTCGCGTGGCAAGCCGCAGTTTTCAGGCGGGCGCCTCCCGCCGAGCCGATCGGCACTTAGACGCTTTGGGGGAAAAAAAGGTCAAACGCACAAAAAAAAAACCCCATAAAACACGGACCATAAGAGATCCCCCGGGCGGCCGGGGAGAGATGATTGGCAGGAGCTGACAGGCGCGCAGAAGGGAAATCCCCCGAGCGGCCGCTGGCAGGCACGGCGACCCGGCGCCGGTGCCGCCATCCCGGGCGAGGCGACGGGCGCCCCCCGCTGAGCCGATCGGCTCTTAGACACTTTGGGGAAAAAAAAGACAAACTTTGAAATAAAACCCCACGAAACACGGACCTTAACGAGATCCCCCGGGCGGCCGGGGAGAGATGATTGGCAGGAGCTGCCAGGCGCGCAGAAGGGAAATCCCCCTTGGCGGCCGGGGAGAGATGATTGGCAGGAGCTGACAGGCGCGCAGAAGGGAAATCCCCCGGGCGGCCGGGGAGAGATGATTGGCAGCCGGCGGAGGCAGCCGCCAGGCGGACCAGAAGGAGAACTGCGGCCGCTGGGAGCGGAAGGGAAATCCCCCGGGCGTCCGGGGAGACTAGCGGCCGCTGGCAGGCGCGGCGACCCGGCGCCGGTGCCGCCATCCCGGGCGAGGCGACGGGCGCCTCCCCGCCGGCGCGGTTGGCACTTCCGTCGACACTTTGCCAAATTTTCAACTTTCAAAATTCCTCCGGCGGCCGTTTTTCACACCGGGGAGCGGCGTCCTCACGCCGGCGGCGGCGCACCTCGGCCGGCAAAAAGGGGTACCACCTCGAGTCGGTGTCGGGGGTCCCGCCGTGGAACCGGGCGTCGGACGGCCCCGGAGGAGGCCTCGGAGCGGAACAGGCACTACCGGAATGAGGTTGAATTTGACGGCCGGATCCGGGCCGGAGTTCCACAAAGTCGGACACTTTGAGTAGTTGGTCTTCATGTAATGGGACAGGTGACACTCTCTCTGTGACATACTTTTGAACACCCCCGTCAAGAACCGTGTCCGAGACAGCGGGTCGTGTCAATTAGCTTACCAAAAGTCGGAGTACCAGGGCCTCGGACATCCGTCTCCGACAAAGTCCCTGCGACCTCAGCTCTCACGCCGCCGATAGTGGATCTCCGCTGGGGGCGAAAAGAGCGAGGACGCGCCGGTTGCGAGACAAGCCCCCTCCGCGTCGCGTGGCAAGCCTCGGACGAGTCACCCGTCACCCGCGGGTCACCCACCGATCGATCTGACGGCCGCCGACCCGGCGGGAAGGGACCCTCGCTCGGCCGGACCTAGGGGGTCCGCGCCGGCTAAGGCGCGGGGTCTTTCCTTCCCTTCAGCTCCGGAGCGGCGTAGCGGAAAAGCTTAAGGCCGGCGCGGCGCCACCCGCCCAGGGCGGGCGCCCGCGGCAGACCCAGGACATCGGCGAGAGAGAGTTTGCCTTCGCCCCGTCCGACCCCCGAGGTGTCAGAAAACCGGGCGTCCCCTACGAACGAAAGGGTTCCTCGCCGAATCCGGGCCGGGCTCCGCGCCCGAGCCCCGGCTCTTCGGGAGGCCCGACGCCCGAGAGCACAGGTTGACCTCCGCACCTCCGTAAGACCCGAACCGGCGCCCGCCGGAACGGAAGATCACCCCCGCCACCCGGCCTGACCGCCTTGGCGATGACGGGAAAGAGAGGAGCGGCAGCAGCAGCGTGACAAGCCCCCGTGACACCGGCAGAGACGGCTCACCCGCCTCTTCCCACGCACTGCACCAGGCGACGCGCGCGGCCACGGGGGTTTCCCCGGTCGACCGGCCGCCGGGGGTCCGCAGCGACCACCGGGGCCAACCCTGACCGGCGGTCCCACGCCGGCCGCCCGCCTCCTGGGGCGCACCGGCGCCAAAAGCAGAGCCGAGCGAGGACGAGTCTAAAGGGTATCGGAGAGAGAGCGACAAGCGCGTAGGAAGGAAGGCCCGAACCCGGGTCCGGCTAAGGTCGTGAGAGAGATCCCGGATGCGGCTGAGT
>NW_027440984.1:17500-37500 GCF_031893055.1 Leptodactylus fuscus
GGCTAAGCCTGAGGCGGCAGGCAGGCCCAGGGTTCCAGGAGAGAGGGAGAGATTGTCCCAGGCGGCTGGGAAAGCCAGGCCTACCCAGGGCTACCCGAGCCTGGGTAACGCCGGAGGCTAAGTCCCTAGCAGGTGGAAGGCTGCAATCTGCTAAAAATCCACCGGATGGCAACGGAGAGGCGCGCTCCCCGGCTTGTCCACAAGGCGGCGCCAGCATTCAGGTTGCAGGCTGCATTCTGCTAAAAATCCACCGGATGGCAACGGAGAGCCGCTCTCCCCGGCTCGTCCACAAGGCGGCGCCACTTCCAGGAGACCCAGGGGGGCGAGCCTGAGGCGGCAGGCTGGCCCAGGGTTCCAGGAGAGAGGGAGAGATTGTCCCCGGCGGCTGGGAGAGCCAGGCCGACTCAGGGCTCCATAAGCCCGGTAGAAGCTGAAGATTAAGCCCCCAGTCTACCAGCTACCCTCCCTGGAGCTCAGCTTAGGGAGAAGTCTCATTTAGCTGGATAAGTCACATTCGGGCGGACAAGTCACATTTGCCAGCATAAGTCACATTTGGGAGGACAAGTCACATTTCCCAGCATAAGTCACATTTGGGAGGACAAGTCACATTTGCCAGCATAAGTCACATTTGCCAGCATAAGTCACATTTGCCAGCATAAGTCACATTTGCCAGCATAAGTCACATTTGCCAGCATAAGTCACATTTGGGAGGACAAGTCACATTTCCCAGCATAAGTCACATTTGGGAGGACAAGTCACATTTGCCAGCATAAGTCACATTTGCCAGCATAAGTCACATTTGCCAGCATAAGTCACATTTGCCAGCATAAGTCACATTTGCCAGCATAAGTCACATTTGCCAGCATAAGTCACATTTGCCAGCATAAGTCACATTTGCCAGCATAAGTCACATTTGCCAGCATAAGTCACATTTGCCAGCATAAGTCACATTTGCCAGCATAAGTCACATTTGCCAGCATAAGTCACATTTGCCAGCATAAGTCACATTTGCCAGCATAAGTCACATTTGCCAGCATAAGTCACATTTGCCAGCATAAGTCACATTTGCCAGCATAAGTCACATTTGCCAGCATAAGTCACATTTGCCAGCATAAGTCACATTTGCCAGCATAAGTCACATTTGCCAGCATAAGTCACATTTGCCAGCATAAGTCACATTTGCCAGCATAAGTCACATTTCCAAGCATAAGTCACATTTCCAAGCATAAGTCACATTTCCAAGCATAAGTCACATTTCCAAGCATAAGTCACATTTCCAAGCATAAGTCACAGTTGGACTTAATAGTCGGGCCCAGAGAGATTCCCATGAGTGCTATCTCTGGCAGTGGGCTTAATAGTCGGCCCCGGAGGGTCGGCGGTGGGGCTTAATAGTCGGGCCCGGAGGGTCGGCGGTGGGGCTTAATAGTCGGGCCCGGAGAGACTTCCAGGGACGGCCGTTTGTCAGGGGGCTTAATGGCGGGGTCCGATCGGCCTCCCGTGGAAGCCTGCCTGGGGGAGCGGTGAGGACTCTTGAGGGCCAGCGGAAGGAAGAGGTGGTGCTGTATTTGACCCCGGCTGCCGGGAGATGGGGAGCTGGAGGGTTGCCCCGAGGCGGGGTCTGCAGGGAGAACCGGGTTCCGGAGCGGGCGGGCCTAGGGGAGGCAAGCCGGGCCGGGGCTCACCCTCCTGGGCAGGGTCCGAGGGGAGCTTCCCCCTGAGAGAACTTCCACTTCCGTAGACACTTTGACAAAAAACCCCCCAAAAAACCGGAGCCCCCGAGGAGGCCTTCCTGCGGCGAGCGCCAGGCCGGGCTGGGGCTACCCAAGCCTGGGTAAAGCCAGAGGCTAAGTCCCTAACAGGTGGAAGGCTGCATTCTGCTAAGTGTCTACCAGAGGGCGACACTTCCAGGAGACCCAGGGGGCTAAGCCTGAGGCGGCAGGCTGGCCCAGGGTTCCAGGAGAGAGGGAGAGACCGTCCCAGGCGGCTGGGAGAGCCAGGCCGACCCAGGGCTACCCGAGCCTGGGTACATGCCGGAGGCTAAGTCCCTAGCAGGTGGAAGGCTGCATTCTGCTAAGTGTCTACCAGAGGGCGACACTTCCAGGAGACCCAGGGGGCTAAGCCTGAGGCGGCAGGCTGGCCCAGGGTTCCAGGAGAGAGGGAGAGACCGTCCCAGGCGGCTGGGAGAGCCAGGCCTACCCAGGGCTACCCGAGCCGGGGTACATGCCGGAGGCTAAGTCCCTAGCAGGTGGAAGGCTGCATTCTGCTAAGTGTCTACCAGAGGGCGACACTTCCAGGAGACCCAGGGGGCTAAGCCTGAGGCGGCAGGCTGGCCATGGGTTCCAGGAGGGAGGGAGAGATCGTCCCGGGCGGCTGGGAAAGCCAGGCCTACCCAGGGCTACCCGAGCCTGGGTACATGCCGGAGGCTAAGTCCCTAGCAGGTTGCAGGCTGCGTTCTGCTAAGTGTCTACCAGAGGGCGACACTTCCAGGAGACCCAGGGGGCTAAGCCTGAGGCGGCAGGCTGGCCATGGGTTCCAGGAGGGAGGGAGAGATCGTCCCGGGCGGCTGGGAAAAAAGCCAGGCCGACCCAGGGCTACCCGAGCCTGGGCAAAGCCAGAGGCTAAGTCCCTAGCAGGTGGCAGGCTGCGTTCTGCTAAGTGTCTTCCAGAGGGAGACACTTCCAGGAGACCCAGGGGGCTAAGCCTGAGGGCGGCAGGCCGGCCATGGGTTCCAGGAGGGAGGGAGAGATTGTCCCAGGCGGCTGGGAAAGCCAGGGCTACCCGAGCCTGGGTAACGCCAGAGACTTAGTCCCTAGCAGCTGGCAGGCTGCAATCTGCTAAAAATCCACCGGATGGCAACGGAGAGCCGCAGTCCCCGGCTCGTCCACAAGGCGGCGCCAGCACTCGGGTTGCAGGCTGCATTCTGTTAAAAATCCACCGGATGGCAACGTAGAGCCGCTCTCCCCGGCTCATCCACAAGGCGGCGCCACTTCCAGGCGACCCAGGGGGCTAAGCCTGAGGGCGGCAGGCCGGCCCAGGGTTCCAGGAGAGAGGGAGAGATCGTCCCGGGCGGCTGGGAAAAAAAGCCAGGCCGACCCAGGGCTACCCAAGCCTGGGTAAAGCCAGAGGCTAAGTCCCTAGCAGGTGGCAGGCTGCGTTCTGCTAAGTGTCTTCCAGAGGGAGACACTTCCAGGAGACCCAGGGGGCTAAGCCTGAGGGCGGCAGGCCGGCCATGGGTTCCAGGAGGGAGGGAGAGATTGTCCCAGGCGGCTGGGAAAGCCAGGGCTACCCGAGCCTGGGTAATGCCAGAGACTTAGTCCCTAGCAGCTGGCAGGCTGCAATCTGCTAAAAATCCACCGGATGGCAACGGAGAGCCGCAGTCCCCGGCTCGTCCACAAGGCGGCGCCAGCACTCGGGTTGCAGGCTGCATTCTGTTAAAAATCCACCGGATGGCAACGTAGAGCCGCTCTCCCCCGCTTGTCCACAAGGCGGCGCCACTTCCAGGCAACCCAGGGGGCTAAGCCTGAGGCGGCAGGCTGGCCCAGGGTTCCAGGAGAGAGGGAGAGACCGTCCCAGGCGGCTGGGAGAGCCAGGCCTACCCAGGGCTACCCGAGCCTGGGTACATGCCGGAGGCTAAGTCCCTAACAGGTGGAAGGCTGCATTCTGCTAAGTGTCTACCAGAGGGCGACACTTCCAGGAGACCCAGGGGGCTAAGCCTGAGGCGGCAGGCTGGCCATGGGTTCCAGGAGGGAGGGAGAGATCGTCCCAGGCGGCTGGGAAAGCCAGGCCTACCCAGGCCTACCCGAGCCTGGGTACATGCCGGAGGCTAAGTCCCTAGCAGGTGGAAGGCTGCAATCTGCTAAAAATCCACCGGATGGCAACGGAGAGCCGCAGTCCCCGGCTCGTCCACAAGGCGGCGCCAGCACTCGGGTTGCAGGCTGCATTCTGTTAAAAATCCACCGGATGGCAACGTAGAGCCGCTCTCCCCCGCTTGTCCACAAGGCGGCGCCACTTCCAGGCAACCCAGGGGGCTAAGCCTGAGGCGGCAGGCTGGCCCAGGGTTCCAGGAGAGAGGGAGAGACCGTCCCAGGCGGCTGGGAGAGCCAGGCCTACCCAGGGCTACCCGAGCCTGGGTACATGCCGGAGGCTAAGTCCCTAACAGGTGGAAGGCTGCGTTCTGCTAAGTGTCTACCAGAGGGCGACACTTCCAGGAGTCCCAGGGGGCTAAGCCTGAGGCGGCAGGCTGGCCATGGGTTCCAGGAGGGAGGGAGAGATCGTCCCGGGCGGCTGGGAAAAAAGCCAGGCCGACCCAGGGCTACCCAAGCCTGGGTAAAGCCAGAGGCTAAGTCCCTAGCAGGTGGCAGGCTGCGTTCTGCTAAGTGTCTTCCAGAGGGAGACACTTCCAGGAGACCCAGGGGGCTAAGCCTGAGGGCGGCAGGCCGGCCATGGGTTCCAGGAGGGAGGGAGAGATTGTCCCAGGCGGCTGGGAAAGCCAGGGCTACCCGAGCCTGGGTAATGCCAGAGACTTAGTCCCTAGCAGCTGGCAGGCTGCAATCTGCTAAAAATCCACCGGATGGCAACGGAGAGCCGCAGTCCCCGGCTCGTCCACAAGGCGGCGCCAGCACTCGGGTTGCAGGCTGCATTCTGTTAAAAATCCACCGGATGGCAACGTAGAGCCGCTCTCCCCCGCTTGTCCACAAGGCGGCGCCACTTCCAGGCAACCCAGGGGGCTAAGCCTGAGGCGGCAGGCTGGCCCAGGGTTCCAGGAGAGAGGGAGAGACCGTCCCAGGCGGCTGGGAGAGCCAGGCCTACCCAGGGCTACCCGAGCCTGGGTACATGCCGGAGGCTAAGTCCCTAACAGGTGGAAGGCTGCGTTCTGCTAAGTGTCTACCAGAGGGCGACACTTCCAGGAGACCCAGGGGGCTAAGCCTGAGGCGGCAGGCTGGCCATGGGTTCCAGGAGGGAGGGAGAGATCGTCCCAGGCGGCTGGGAAAGCCAGGCCTACCCAGGCCTACCCGAGCCTGGGTACATGCCGGAGGCTAAGTCCCTAGCAGGTGGAAGGCTGCAATCTGCTAAAAATCCACCGGATGGCAACGGAGAGCCGCAGTCCCCGGCTCGTCCACAAGGCGGCGCCAGCACTCGGGTTGCAGGCTGCATTCTGTTAAAAATCCACCGGATGGCAACGTAGAGCCGCTCTCCCCCGCTTGTCCACAAGGCGGCGCCACTTCCAGGCAACCCAGGGGGCTAAGCCTGAGGCGGCAGGCTGGCCCAGGGTTCCAGGAGAGAGGGAGAGACCGTCCCAGGCGGCTGGGAGAGCCAGGCCTACCCAGGGCTACCCGAGCCTGGGTACATGCCGGAGGCTAAGTCCCTAACAGGTGGAAGGCTGCGTTCTGCTAAGTGTCTACCAGAGGGCGACACTTCCAGGAGTCCCAGGGGGCTAAGCCTGAGGCGGCAGGCTGGCCATGGGTTCCAGGAGGGAGGGAGAGATCGTCCCGGGCGGCTGGGAAAAAAGCCAGGCCGACCCAGGGCTACCCGAGCCTGGGCAAAGCCAGAGGCTAAGTCCCTAGCAGGTGGCAGGCTGCGTTCTGCTAAGTGTCTTCCAGAGGGAGACACTTCCAGGAGACCCAGGGGGCTAAGCCTGAGGGCGGCAGGCCGGCCATGGGTTCCAGGAGGGAGGGAGAGATTGTCCCAGGCGGCTGGGAAAGCCAGGGCTACCCGAGCCTGGGTAACGCCAGAGACTTAGTCCCTAGCAGCTGGCAGGCTGCAATCTGCTAAAAATCCACCGGATGGCAACGGAGAGCCGCAGTCCCCGGCTCGTCCACAAGGCGGCGCCAGCACTCGGGTTGCAGGCTGCATTCTGTTAAAAATCCACCGGATGGCAACGTAGAGCCGCTCTCCCCGGCTCATCCACAAGGCGGCGCCACTTCCAGGCGACCCAGGGGGCTAAGCCTGAGGGCGGCAGGCCGGCCCAGGGTTCCAGGAGAGAGGGAGAGATCGTCCCGGGCGGCTGGGAAAAAAAGCCAGGCCGACCCAGGGCTACCCAAGCCTGGGTAAAGCCAGAGGCTAAGTCCCTAGCAGGTGGCAGGCTGCGTTCTGCTAAGTGTCTTCCAGAGGGAGACACTTCCAGGAGACCCAGGGGGCTAAGCCTGAGGGCGGCAGGCCGGCCATGGGTTCCAGGAGGGAGGGAGAGATTGTCCCAGGCGGCTGGGAAAGCCAGGGCTACCCGAGCCTGGGTAATGCCAGAGACTTAGTCCCTAGCAGCTGGCAGGCTGCAATCTGCTAAAAATCCACCGGATGGCAACGGAGAGCCGCAGTCCCCGGCTCGTCCACAAGGCGGCGCCAGCACTCGGGTTGCAGGCTGCATTCTGTTAAAAATCCACCGGATGGCAACGTAGAGCCGCTCTCCCCCGCTTGTCCACAAGGCGGCGCCACTTCCAGGCAACCCAGGGGGCTAAGCCTGAGGCGGCAGGCTGGCCCAGGGTTCCAGGAGAGAGGGAGAGACCGTCCCAGGCGGCTGGGAGAGCCAGGCCTACCCAGGGCTACCCGAGCCTGGGTACATGCCGGAGGCTAAGTCCCTAACAGGTGGAAGGCTGCGTTCTGCTAAGTGTCTACCAGAGGGCGACACTTCCAGGAGACCCAGGGGGCTAAGCCTGAGGCGGCAGGCTGGCCATGGGTTCCAGGAGGGAGGGAGAGATCGTCCCAGGCGGCTGGGAAAGCCAGGCCTACCCAGGCCTACCCGAGCCTGGGTACATGCCGGAGGCTAAGTCCCTAGCAGGTGGAAGGCTGCAATCTGCTAAAAATCCACCGGATGGCAACGGAGAGCCGCAGTCCCCGGCTCGTCCACAAGGCGGCGCCAGCACTCGGGTTGCAGGCTGCATTCTGTTAAAAATCCACCGGATGGCAACGTAGAGCCGCTCTCCCCCGCTTGTCCACAAGGCGGCGCCACTTCCAGGCAACCCAGGGGGCTAAGCCTGAGGCGGCAGGCTGGCCCAGGGTTCCAGGAGAGAGGGAGAGACCGTCCCAGGCGGCTGGGAGAGCCAGGCCTACCCAGGGCTACCCGAGCCTGGGTACATGCCGGAGGCTAAGTCCCTAACAGGTGGAAGGCTGCGTTCTGCTAAGTGTCTACCAGAGGGCGACACTTCCAGGAGTCCCAGGGGGCTAAGCCTGAGGCGGCAGGCTGGCCATGGGTTCCAGGAGGGAGGGAGAGATCGTCCCGGGCGGCTGGGAAAAAAGCCAGGCCGACCCAGGGCTACCCAAGCCTGGGTAAAGCCAGAGGCTAAGTCCCTAGCAGGTGGCAGGCTGCGTTCTGCTAAGTGTCTTCCAGAGGGAGACACTTCCAGGAGACCCAGGGGGCTAAGCCTGAGGGCGGCAGGCCGGCCATGGGTTCCAGGAGGGAGGGAGAGATTGTCCCAGGCGGCTGGGAAAGCCAGGGCTACCCGAGCCTGGGTAACGCCAGAGACTTAGTCCCTAGCAGCTGGCAGGCTGCAATCTGCTAAAAATCCACCGGATGGCAACGGAGAGCCGCAGTCCCCGGCTCGTCCACAAGGCGGCGCCAGCACTCGGGTTGCAGGCTGCATTCTGTTAAAAATCCACCGGATGGCAACGTAGAGCCGCTCTCCCCCGCTTGTCCACAAGGCGGCGCCACTTCCAGGCAACCCAGGGGGCTAAGCCTGAGGCGGCAGGCTGGCCCAGGGTTCCAGGAGAGAGGGAGAGACCGTCCCAGGCGGCTGGGAGAGCCAGGCCTACCCAGGGCTACCCGAGCCTGGGTACATGCCGGAGGCTAAGTCCCTAACAGGTGGAAGGCTGCGTTCTGCTAAGTGTCTACCAGAGGGCGACACTTCCAGGAGACCCAGGGGGCTAAGCCTGAGGCGGCAGGCTGGCCATGGGTTCCAGGAGGGAGGGAGAGATCGTCCCAGGCGGCTGGGAAAGCCAGGCCTACCCAGGCCTACCCGAGCCTGGGTACATGCCGGAGGCTAAGTCCCTAGCAGGTGGAAGGCTGCAATCTGCTAAAAATCCACCGGATGGCAACGGAGAGCCGCAGTCCCCGGCTCGTCCACAAGGCGGCGCCAGCACTCGGGTTGCAGGCTGCATTCTGTTAAAAATCCACCGGATGGCAACGTAGAGCCGCTCTCCCCCGCTTGTCCACAAGGCGGCGCCACTTCCAGGCAACCCAGGGGGCTAAGCCTGAGGCGGCAGGCTGGCCCAGGGTTCCAGGAGAGAGGGAGAGACCGTCCCAGGCGGCTGGGAGAGCCAGGCCTACCCAGGGCTACCCGAGCCTGGGTACATGCCGGAGGCTAAGTCCCTAACAGGTGGAAGGCTGCGTTCTGCTAAGTGTCTACCAGAGGGCGACACTTCCAGGAGTCCCAGGGGGCTAAGCCTGAGGCGGCAGGCTGGCCATGGGTTCCAGGAGGGAGGGAGAGATCGTCCCGGGCGGCTGGGAAAAAAGCCAGGCCGACCCAGGGCTACCCAAGCCTGGGTAAAGCCAGAGGCTAAGTCCCTAGCAGGTGGCAGGCTGCGTTCTGCTAAGTGTCTTCCAGAGGGAGACACTTCCAGGAGACCCAGGGGGCTAAGCCTGAGGCGGCAGGCTGGCCCAGGGTTCCAGGAGAGAGGGAGAGACCGTCCCAGGCGGCTGGGAGAGCCAGGCCTACCCAGGGCTACCCGAGCCGGGGTACATGCCGGAGGCTAAGTCCCTAGCAGGTGGAAGGCTGCATTCTGCTAAGTGTCTACCAGAGGGCGACACTTCCAGGAGACCCAGGGGGCTAAGCCTGAGGCGGCAGGCTGGCCATGGGTTCCAGGAGGGAGGGAGAGATCGTCCCGGGCGGCTGGGAAAGCCAGGCCTACCCAGGGCTACCCGAGCCTGGGTACATGCCGGAGGCTAAGTCCCTAGCAGGTTGCAGGCTGCGTTCTGCTAAGTGTCTACCAGAGGGCGACACTTCCAGGAGACCCAGGGGGCTAAGCCTGAGGCGGCAGGCTGGCCATGGGTTCCAGGAGGGAGGGAGAGATCGTCCCGGGCGGCTGGGAAAAAAGCCAGGCCGACCCAGGGCTACCCGAGCCTGGGCAAAGCCAGAGGCTAAGTCCCTAGCAGGTGGCAGGCTGCGTTCTGCTAAGTGTCTTCCAGAGGGAGACACTTCCAGGAGACCCAGGGGGCTAAGCCTGAGGGCGGCAGGCCGGCCATGGGTTCCAGGAGGGAGGGAGAGATTGTCCCAGGCGGCTGGGAAAGCCAGGGCTACCCGAGCCTGGGTAACGCCAGAGACTTAGTCCCTAGCAGCTGGCAGGCTGCAATCTGCTAAAAATCCACCGGATGGCAACGGAGAGCCGCAGTCCCCGGCTCGTCCACAAGGCGGCGCCAGCACTCGGGTTGCAGGCTGCATTCTGTTAAAAATCCACCGGATGGCAACGTAGAGCCGCTCTCCCCGGCTCATCCACAAGGCGGCGCCACTTCCAGGCGACCCAGGGGGCTAAGCCTGAGGGCGGCAGGCCGGCCCAGGGTTCCAGGAGAGAGGGAGAGATCGTCCCGGGCGGCTGGGAAAAAAAGCCAGGCCGACCCAGGGCTACCCAAGCCTGGGTAAAGCCAGAGGCTAAGTCCCTAGCAGGTGGCAGGCTGCGTTCTGCTAAGTGTCTTCCAGAGGGAGACACTTCCAGGAGACCCAGGGGGCTAAGCCTGAGGGCGGCAGGCCGGCCATGGGTTCCAGGAGGGAGGGAGAGATTGTCCCAGGCGGCTGGGAAAGCCAGGGCTACCCGAGCCTGGGTAATGCCAGAGACTTAGTCCCTAGCAGCTGGCAGGCTGCAATCTGCTAAAAATCCACCGGATGGCAACGGAGAGCCGCAGTCCCCGGCTCGTCCACAAGGCGGCGCCAGCACTCGGGTTGCAGGCTGCATTCTGTTAAAAATCCACCGGATGGCAACGTAGAGCCGCTCTCCCCCGCTTGTCCACAAGGCGGCGCCACTTCCAGGCAACCCAGGGGGCTAAGCCTGAGGCGGCAGGCTGGCCCAGGGTTCCAGGAGAGAGGGAGAGACCGTCCCAGGCGGCTGGGAGAGCCAGGCCTACCCAGGGCTACCCGAGCCTGGGTACATGCCGGAGGCTAAGTCCCTAACAGGTGGAAGGCTGCGTTCTGCTAAGTGTCTACCAGAGGGCGACACTTCCAGGAGACCCAGGGGGCTAAGCCTGAGGCGGCAGGCTGGCCATGGGTTCCAGGAGGGAGGGAGAGATCGTCCCAGGCGGCTGGGAAAGCCAGGCCTACCCAGGCCTACCCGAGCCTGGGTACATGCCGGAGGCTAAGTCCCTAGCAGGTGGAAGGCTGCAATCTGCTAAAAATCCACCGGATGGCAACGGAGAGCCGCAGTCCCCGGCTCGTCCACAAGGCGGCGCCAGCACTCGGGTTGCAGGCTGCATTCTGTTAAAAATCCACCGGATGGCAACGTAGAGCCGCTCTCCCCCGCTTGTCCACAAGGCGGCGCCACTTCCAGGCAACCCAGGGGGCTAAGCCTGAGGCGGCAGGCTGGCCCAGGGTTCCAGGAGAGAGGGAGAGACCGTCCCAGGCGGCTGGGAGAGCCAGGCCTACCCAGGGCTACCCGAGCCTGGGTACATGCCGGAGGCTAAGTCCCTAACAGGTGGAAGGCTGCGTTCTGCTAAGTGTCTACCAGAGGGCGACACTTCCAGGAGTCCCAGGGGGCTAAGCCTGAGGCGGCAGGCTGGCCATGGGTTCCAGGAGGGAGGGAGAGATCGTCCCGGGCGGCTGGGAAAAAAGCCAGGCCGACCCAGGGCTACCCAAGCCTGGGTAAAGCCAGAGGCTAAGTCCCTAGCAGGTGGCAGGCTGCGTTCTGCTAAGTGTCTTCCAGAGGGAGACACTTCCAGGAGACCCAGGGGGCTAAGCCTGAGGGCGGCAGGCCGGCCATGGGTTCCAGGAGGGAGGGAGAGATTGTCCCAGGCGGCTGGGAAAGCCAGGGCTACCCGAGCCTGGGTAACGCCAGAGACTTAGTCCCTAGCAGCTGGCAGGCTGCAATCTGCTAAAAATCCACCGGATGGCAACGGAGAGCCGCAGTCCCCGGCTCGTCCACAAGGCGGCGCCAGCACTCGGGTTGCAGGCTGCATTCTGTTAAAAATCCACCGGATGGCAACGTAGAGCCGCTCTCCCCGGCTCATCCACAAGGCGGCGCCACTTCCAGGCGACCCAGGGGGCTAAGCCTGAGGGCGGCAGGCCGGCCCAGGGTTCCAGGAGAGAGGGAGAGATCGTCCCGGGCGGCTGGGAAAAAAAGCCAGGCCGACCCAGGGCTACCCAAGCCTGGGTAAAGCCAGAGGCTAAGTCCCTAGCAGGTGGCAGGCTGCGTTCTGCTAAGTGTCTTCCAGAGGGAGACACTTCCAGGAGACCCAGGGGGCTAAGCCTGAGGGCGGCAGGCCGGCCATGGGTTCCAGGAGGGAGGGAGAGATTGTCCCAGGCGGCTGGGAAAGCCAGGGCTACCCGAGCCTGGGTAACGCCAGAGACTTAGTCCCTAGCAGCTGGCAGGCTGCAATCTGCTAAAAATCCACCGGATGGCAACGGAGAGCCGCAGTCCCCGGCTCGTCCACAAGGCGGCGCCAGCACTCGGGTTGCAGGCCGCATTCTGCTAAAAATCCACCGGATGGCAACGGAGAGCCGCTCTCCCCGGCTCATCCACAAGGCGGCGCCACTTCCAGGCGACCCAGGGGGCTAAGCCTGAGGGCGGCAGGCCGGCCCAGGGTTCCAGGAGAGAGGGAGAGATCGTCCCGGGCGGCTGGGAAAAAAAGCCAGGCCGACCCAGGGCTACCCAAGCCTGGGTAAAGCCAGAGGCTAAGTCCCTAGCAGGTGGCAGGCTGCGTTCTGCTAAGTGTCTTCCAGAGGGAGACACTTCCAGGAGACCCAGGGGGCTAAGCCTGAGGGCGGCAGGCCGGCCATGGGTTCCAGGAGGGAGGGAGAGATTGTCCCAGGCGGCTGGGAAAGCCAGGGCTACCCGAGCCTGGGTAACGCCAGAGACTTAGTCCCTAGCAGCTGGCAGGCTGCAATCTGCTAAAAATCCACCGGATGGCAACGGAGAGCCGCAGTCCCCGGCTCGTCCACAAGGCGGCGCCAGCACTCGGGTTGCAGGCCGCATTCTGCTAAAAATCCACCGGATGGCAACGGAGAGCCGCTCTCCCCCGCTTGTCCACAAGGCGGCGCCACTTCCAGGCAACCCAGGGGGCTAAGCCTGAGGTGGCAGGCCGGCCCAGGGTTCCAGGAGAGAGGGAGAGATTGTCCCAGGCGGCTGGGACAGCCAGGCCTACCCGAGCCTGGGTAATGCCAGAGGCTAAGTCCCTAGCAGGTGGAAGGCTGCAATCTGCTAAAAATCCACCGGATGGCAACGGAGAGCCGCGGTCCCCGGCTCGTCCACAAGGCGGCGCCAGCACTCGGGTTGCAGGCTGCATTCTGCTAAAAATCCACCGGATGGCAACGGAGAGCCGCTCTCCCCCGCTTGTCCACAAGGCGGCGCCACTTCCAGGCAACCCAGGGGGCTAAGCCTGAGGCGGCAGGCCGGCCCAGGGTTCCAGGAGAGAGGGAGAGATTGTCCCAGGCGGCTGGGAAAGCCAGGCCTACCCGAGCCTGGGTAATGCCAGAGGCTAAGTCCCTAGCAGGTGGAAGGCTGCAATCTGCTAAAAATCCACCGGATGGCAACGGAGAGCCGCGGTCCCCGGCTCGTCCACAAGGCGGCGCCAGCACTCGGGTTGCAGGCTGCATTCTGTTAAAAATCCACCGGATGGCAACGGAGAGCCGCTCTCCCCGGCTCGTCCACAAGGCGGCGCCACTTCCAGGCGACCCAGGGGGCTAAGCCTGAGGTGGCAGGCCGGCCCAGGGTTCCAGGAGAGAGGGAGAGATCGTCCCAGGCGGCTGGGAAAGCCAGGCCTACCCAGGGCTACCCGAGCCTGGGTAGATGCCGGAGGCTAAGTCCCTAGCAGGTGGAAGGCTGCATTCTGCTAAGTGTCTACCAGAGGTAGACGCTTCCAGGAAACCCAGGGGGCTAAGCCTGAGGGCGGCAGGCCGGCCATGGGCTCCAGGAGAGAGGGAGAGATTGTCCCAGGCGGCTGGGAAAGCCAGGCCTACCCAGGGCTACCCGAGCCTGGATACATGCCGGAGGCTAAGTCCCTAGCAGGTGGAAGGCTGCATTCTGCTAAAAATCCACCGGATGGCAACGGAGAGCCGCAGTCCCCGGCTCGTCCACAAGGCGGCGCCAGCACTCGGGTTGCAGGCTGCATTCTGCTAAAAATCCACCGGATGGCAACGGAGAGCCGCTCTCCCCCGCTTGTCCACAAGGCGGCGCCACTTCCAGGCGACCCAGGGGGCTAAGCCTGAGGCGGCAGGCCGGCCCAGGGTTCCAGGAGAGAGGGAGAGATCGTCCCAGGCGGCTGGGAAAGCCAGGCCTACCCAGGGCTACCCGAGCCTGGGTAGATGCCGGAGGCTAAGTCCCTAGCAGGTGGAAGGCTGCATTCTGCTAAGTGTCTACCAGAGGTAGACGCTTCCAGGAAACCCAGGGGGCTAAGCCTGAGGGCGGCAGGCCGGCCATGGGCTCCAGGAGAGAGGGAGAGATTGTCCCAGGCGGCTGGGAAAGCCAGGCCTACCCAGGGCTACCCGAGCCTGGATACATGCCGGAGGCTAAGTCCCTAGCAGGTGGAAGGCTGCAATCTGCTAAAAATCCACCGGATGGCAACGGAGAGCCGCGGTCCCCGGCTCGTCCACAAGGCGGCGCCAGCACTCGGGTTGCAGGCTGCATTCTGTTAAAAATCCACCGGATGGCAACGTAGAGCCGCTCTCCCCGGCTCGTCCACAAGGCGGCGCCACTTCCAGGCGACCCAGGGGGCTAAGCCTGAGGGCGGCAGGCCGGCCCAGGGTTCCAGGAGAGAGGGAGAGATCGTCCCGGGCGGCTGGGAAAAAAGCCAGGCCGACCCAGGGCTACCCTAGCCTGGGTAAAGCCAGAGGCTAAGTCCCTAGCAGGCGGCAGGCTGCGTTCTGCTAAGTGACTTCCAGAGGGAGACACTTCCAGGAGACCCAGGGGGCTAAGCCTGAGGGCGGCAGGCCGGCCCGGGGTTCCAGGAGAGAGGGAGAGATCGTCCCAGGCGGCTGGGAAAAAAAGCCAGGCCGACCCAGGGCCACCCCAGCCTGGGTAAAGCCAGAGGATAAGTCCCTAGCAGGTGGAAAGCTGCAATTTGCTATGGAAAGCTGCAATTTGCTATGGAAAGCTGCAATTTGCTAAAAATCCACCGGATGGCAACGTAGAGCCGCTCTCCCCGGCTCGTCCACAAGGCGGCGCCACTTCCGGGCGACCCAGGGGGCTAAGCCTGAGGGCGGCAGGCCGGCCCAGGGTTCCAGGAGAGAGGGAGAGATCGTCCCGGGCGGCTGGGAAAAAGCCAGGCCGACCCAGGGCTGCCGTTGCCTGGGTAATGCCGGAGGCCGAGTCCCTAGCAGGTGGCAGGCTGCTAGCGTCTACCAGAGGGCGAGATCCCGCCTCCCCGAGCGGCCGGGGAGAGAGGATTTGCAGGAGCTGACAGGCGCGCACGCAGAAGGGAAATCCCCCTTGGCGGCCGGGGGGGGGGGGGGAGAGACGATTTGCAGGAGCTGACAGGCGCGCACGCGCGCGCGCAGAAGGGAAAGTCCCCGGGCGGCCGCGGGGAGAGAGGAGAGATGATTGGCAGGAGCTGACAGGCGCGCACGCGCAGAAGGGAAGTCACCCTCGGCGGGCGGCGGGAGAGACGATTTGCAGGAGCTGACAGGCGCGCACGCGCAGAAGGGAGAGTCGTCCCCCCCGGGCCGGGGAGAGAGATGATTGGCAGCCGGCGGAGGTAGCTGCCAGGCGGACCAGAAGGAGAACTGCGGCCGCTCCGAGCAGAAGGGAAATCCCCCGGGCCTCCGGGGAGACGAGCGGCCTCTGGCAGGCGAGGCGAGCCGGCGCCGGCGCCGCCATCCCGGGCGAGGCGACGGGCGCCTCCCGCCCGGCGCATATGGCACTTCCGTCGACACTTAGTCAAATTTTCAACTTTCAAAATTCCTCCGGCGGCCGTGTTTCACTCCGGGGAGCGGCGCCCTCACGCCGGCGGCGGCGCGCCTCGGCCGGCACGAAGGGGTACCACCTCGAGTCGGTGTCGGGGGTCCCGCCGTGGAACCGGGCGTCGGACGGCCCCGGAGGAGGCCTCGGAGCCGAAAAGGCACTACCGGAATGAGGTTGAATTTGACGGCCGGATCCGGGCCGGAGTTCCACAAAGTCGGACACTTTGAGTGGTTGGTCTTCATGTAATGGGACAGGTGACACTCTCTCTGTGACCTACTTTTGAACACCCCCGTCAAGAACCGTGTCCGAGACAGCGTGTGCTGTCAATTAGCTTACCAAAAGTCAGAGTACCAGGGCATCGGACACCCGACTCTGACAAAGTCCCAGTGAACTCTGCTGACAGGCCGCCGACGGCGGATCCCTGCGGGGGGGAGGCAGAGCGAGGGCACCGCCCCCCCGGGTTGCGAGACAAGCCTCTTTAGGTCGCGTGGCAAGCCTCGGTTTTCAGGCGGGCGCTTCCCGCCGAGCCAATCGGCACTTTTAGACACTTTTGGGGAAAAAAAAAAGAAAAAGTCAAACTTTGAAAAATAAATAACCAACGAAACACGGACCAATGAGAACCGCTTCCGGCTGGTCGCGGAAGGGAGAGATGATTGGCAGGAGCTGCCCTGCGCGCTAGAATGAGAACTGCGGCCGCTCCGAGCAGAAGGGAAATCCCCCGGGCGGGCCAGGGGAGACGAGCGGCCGCTGGCAGGTACGGCGAGAGGGCGCCGGTGCCGCCATCCCGGGCGAGGCGACGGGCGCCCCCCGCTGAGCCGATCGGCTCTTGGACACTTTGGGGAAAAAAATAAAAAAAAAAAAAGGCAAACTTTGAAATAAAACCCCACGAAACACGGACCTCGGTGAGATCCCCCGGGCGGCCGGGGAGAGATGATTGGCAGGAGCTGCCAGGCGCGCAGAAGGGAAGTCCCCCTGTGCGGCCGGGGAGAGATGATTGGCAGCAGGCGGAGGCAGCCGCCAGGCGGACCAGAAGGAGAACTGCGGCCGCTCCGAGCAGAAGGGAAATCCCCCGGCGCGGGCCAGGGGAGACGAGCGGCCGCTGGCAGGTACGGCGAGAGGGCGCCGGTGCCGCCATCCCGGGGGAGGCGACGGGCGCCTCCCGCCGAGCCGATCGGCACTTTTAGACACTTTGGGGGAAAAAGACCGACATTTTAATAAACCCCATACAACACGGACCAGTGAGAACTGCAGCCGGCCGGCCGGCCGGCCGGCGCAGAAGGGAGGTCCCCCGGGAGGGCCGGGGGAGAGATGATTGGCAGGCGGAGGTAGCTGCCAGGCGCGCGCAGAAGGGAAGTTCCCCCGGGCGGCCGGGGGGAGAGAGAGAGAGAGATGATTGGCAGCCGGCGGAGGTAGCTGCCAGGCGGACCAGAACGAGAACTGCGGCCGCTCGGAGCGGAAGGGGAAGTCTGAGGCGGCAGGCCGGCCCAGGGTTCATGGAGAGAGGGAGAGATTGTCCCAGGCGGCTGGGAAAAAAGCCAGGCCGACCCAGGGCCACCCCAGCCTGGGTAAAGCCAGAGGATAAGTCCCTAGCAGGCGGCAGGCTGCGTTCTGCTAAGTGTCTACCGAGAGGGCACCACTTCCAGGCAACCCAGGGGGCTAAGCCTGAGGCGGCAGGCTGGCCCAGGGTTCCAGGAGAAGAGGGAGAGATCGTCCCAGGCGGCTGGGAAAGCCAGGCCTACCCAGGGCTACCCGAGCCTGGGCACATGCCGGAGGCTAAGTCCCTAGCAGGTGGAAGGCTGCAATCTGCTAAAAATCCACCGGATGGCAACGGAGAGCCGCAGTCCCCGGCTCGTCCACAAGGCGGCGCCAGCACTCGGGTTGCAGGCTGCATTCTGCTAAAAATCCACCGGATGGCAACGGAGAGCCGCTCTCCCCGGCTCGTCCACAAGGCGGCGCCACTTCCAGGCGACCCAGGGGGCTAAGCCTGAGGCGGCAGGCCGGCCCAGGGTTCCAGGAGAGAGAGGGAGAGATCGTCCCAGGCGGCTGGGAAAGCCAGGCCGACCCAGGGCTACCCGAGCCTGGGTAAAGCCAGAGGCTAAGTCCCTAGCAGGTGGCAGGCTGCATGCTGCCAAGTGTCTACCGAGAGGGCACCACTTCCAGGCGACCCAGGGGGCTAAGCCTGAGGCGGCAGGCTGGCCCAGGGTTCCAGGAGAGAGGGAGAGATTGTCCCAGGCGGCTGGGAAAGCCAGGGCTACCCGAGCCTGGGTACATGCCGGAGGCTGAGTCCCTAGCAGGCGGCAGGCTGAATTCTGCTAAGTGTCTACCAGAGGGCGACACTTCCAGGAGACCCAGGGGGCTAAGCCTGAGGCGGCAGGCTGGCCCAGGGTTCCAGGAGAGAGGGAGAGATTGACCCAGGCGGCTGGGAAAGCCAGGCCTACCCAGGGCCACCCGAGCCTGGGTACATGCCGGAGGCTAAGTCCCTAGCAGGTGGAAGGCTGCAATTTGCTATGGAAAGCTGCAATTTGCTAAAAATCCACCGGATGGCAACGGAGAGCGGCTCTCCCCGGCTCGTCCACAAGGCGGCGCCACTTCCAGGCGACCCAGGGGGCTAAGCCTGAGGCGGCAGGCCGGCCCAGGGTTCCAGGAGAGAGGGAGAGATTGTCCCAGGCGGCTGGGAAAAGAGCCAGGCCGACCCAGGGCTACCCGAGCCTGGGTAAAGCCAGAGGCTAAGTCCCTAGCAGGTGGCAGGCTGCATTCTGCTAAGTGTCTACCAAGAGGGCACCACTTCCAGGCAACCCAGGGGGCTAAGCCTGAGGCGGCAGGCTGGCCCAGGGTTCCAGGAGAGAGGGAGAGATTTGTCCCAGGCGGCTGGGAAAGCCAGGCCTACCCAGGGCTACCAGAGCCTGGGTACATGCCGGAGGCTAAGTCCCTAGCAGGTGGAAGGCTGCAATTTGCTATGGAAAGCTGCAATTTGCTAAAAATCCACCGGATGGCAACGGAGAGCGGCTCTCCCCGGCTCGTCCACAAGGCGGCGCCACTTCCAGGCGACCCAGGGGGCTAAGCCTGAGGCGGCAGGCCGGCCCAGGGTTCCAGGAGAGAGGGAGAGATTGTCCCAGGCGGCTGGGAAAGCCAGGCCGACCCAGGGCTACCCGAGCCTGGGTAAAGCCAGAGGCTAAGTCCCTAGCAGGTGGCAGGCTGCATTCTGCTAAGTGTCTACCAAGAGGGCACCACTTCCAGGCGACCCAGGGGGCTAAGCCTGAGGCGGCAGGCTGGCCCAGGGTTCCAGGAGAGAGGGAGAGATTTGTCCCAGGCGGCTGGGAAAGCCAGGCCTACCCAGGGCTACCCGAGCCTGGGTACATGCCGGAGGCTAAGTCCCTAGCAGGTGGAAGGCTGCAATTTGCTATGGAAAGCTGCAATTTGCTAAAAATCCACCGGATGGCAACGGAGAGCGGCTCTCCCCGGCTCGTCCACAAGGCGGCGCCACTTCCAGGCGACCCAGGGGGCTAAGCCTGAGGCGGCAGGCCGGCCCAGGGTTCCAGGAGAGAGGGAGAGATTGTCCCAGGCGGCTGGGAAAGCCAGGCCGACCCAGGGCTACCCGAGCCTGGGTAAAGCCAGAGGCTAAGTCCCTAGCAGGTGGCAGGCTGCATTCTGCTAAGTGTCTACCAAGAGGGCACCACTTCCAGGCGACCCAGGGGGCTAAGCCTGAGGCGGCAGGCTGGCCCAGGGTTCCAGGAGAGAGGGAGAGATTGTCCCAGGCGGCTGGGAAAGCCAGGCCTACCCAGGGCTACCCGAGCCTGGGTACATGCCGGAGGCTAAGTCCCTAGCAGGTGGAAGGCTGCAATTTGCTATGGAAAGCTGCAATTTGCTAAAAATCCACCGGATGGCAACGGAGAGCGGCTCTCCCCGGCTCGTCCACAAGGCGGCGCCACTTCCAGGCGACCCAGGGGGCTAAGCCTGAGGCGGCAGGCCGGCCCAGGGTTCCAGGACAGAGGGAGAGATCGTCCCAGGCGGCTGGGAAAAGCCAGGCCGACCCAGGGCTGCCGGAGCCTGGGTAATGCCAGAGGCCGAGTCCCTAGCAGGTGGCAGGCTGCTAGCGTCTACCAGAGGGCGAGATCCCGCCTCCCCGAGCGGCCGGGGAGAGAGGATTTGCAGGAGCTGACAGGCGCGCAGAAGGGAAATCCGGAGAGATGATTGGCAGCCGGCGGAGGCAGCCGCCAGGCGGACCGGAAGGAGAACTGCGGCCGCTGGGAGCGGAAGGGAAATCCCCCGGGCGTCCGGGGAGACTAGCGGCCGCGGCAGGCGCGGCGACCCGGCGCCGGTGCCGCCATCCCGGGCGAGGCGACGGGCGCCTCCCCGCCGGCGCGGTTGGCACTTCCGTCGACACTTTGCCAAATTTTCAACTTTCAAAATTCCTCCGGCGGCCGTTTTTCACACCGGGGAGCGGCGTCCTCACGCCGGCGGCGGCGCACCTCGGCCGGCAAAAAGGGGTACCTCCTCGAGTCGGTGTCGGGGGTCCCGCCGTGGAACCGGGCGTCGGACGGCCCCGGAGGAGGCCTCGGAGCGGAAAAGGCACTACCGGAATGAGGTTGAATTTGACGGCCGGATCCGGGCCGGAGTTCCACAAAGTCGGACACTTTGAGTGGTTGGTCTTCATGTAATGGGACAGGTGACACTCTCTCTGTGACCTACTTTTGAACACCCCCGTCAAGAACCGTGTCCGAGACAGCGAGTCCTGTCAATTAGCTTACCAAAAGTCAGAGTACCAGGGGATCGGACACCCGACTCTGACAAAGTCCCAGTGAACTCTGCTGACAGGCCGCCGACGGCGGATCCCCGCGGGGGGGAGGCAGAGCGAGGGCACCGCCCCCCCGGGTTGCGTGACAAGCCTCTTCAGGTCGCGTGGCAAGCCGCAGTTTTCAGGCGGGCGCCTCCCGCCGAGCCGATCGGCACTTAGACGCTTTGGGGGAAAAAAA
>NW_027440985.1:0-48880 GCF_031893055.1 Leptodactylus fuscus
ACACTATTAGGGGGGTGCTGTGTATAACACTATTAGGGGGGTGCTGTGTATTAAAATATTAGGGGGGTGCTGTGTATAACACTATTATTGGGGTGCTGTGTATTAAACTATTAGGGGGGTGCTGTGTATAACACTATTAGGGGGGTGCTGTGTATAACACTATTAGGGGGGTGCTGTGTATTAAACTATTAGGGGGGTGCTGTGTATTAAACTATTAGGGGGCTGCTGTGTATAACACTATTAGGGGGTGCTGTGTATTAAATTATTAGGGGGGTGCTGTGTATTAAACTATTAGGGGGGTGCTGTGTATTAAACTATTAGGGGGGTGCTGTGTATTAAATTATTAGGGGGGTGCTGTGTATAACACTACTAGGGGGGTGCTGTGTAGTAAACAATTAGGGGGGTGCTGTGTATAACACTATTAGGGGGGTGCTGTGTATTAAATTATTAGGGGGGTGATGTGTATTAAACTATTAGGGGGGTGCTGTGTATTAAACTATTAGGGGGGTGCTGTGTATAACACTATTAGGGGGGTGCTGTGTATTAAAATATTAGGGGGGTGCTTTGTATAACACTATTAGGGGGGTGCTGTGTATAACACTATTAGGGGGGTGCTGTGTATTAAACTATTAGGGGGGTGCTGTGTATAACACTATTAGGGGGGTGCTGTGTATAACAATATTAGGGGGGTGCTGTGTATAACACTATTAGGGGGGTGCTGTGTATAACACTATTAGGGGGGTGCTGTGTATTAAACTATTAGGGGGGTGCTGTGTATAACACTATTATTGGGGTGCTGTGTATTAAACTATTAGGGGGGTGCTGTGTATAACACTATTAGGGGGGTGCTGTGTATTAAACTATTAGGGGGGTGCTGTGTATAACACTATTAGGGGGGTGCTGTGTATAATACTATTAGGGGGGTGCTGTGTATTAAACTATTAGGGGGGTGCTGTGTATAACACTATTAGGGGGGTTCTGTGTATAACACTATTAGGGGGGTGCTGTGTATAACACTATTAGGGGGTGCTGTGTATTAAACTATTAGGGGGGTGCTGTGTATTAAACTATTAGGGGGTGCTGTGTATAACACTATTAGGTTGGTGCTGTGTATTAAACTATTAGGGGGGTGCTGTGTATTACACTATTATTGGGGTGCTGTGTATTAAACTATTAGGGGGGTGCTGTGTATAACACTATTAGGGGGGTGCTGTGTATTAAATTATTAGGTTGGTGCTGTGTATTAAACAATTAGGGGGGTGCAGTGTATTAAACAATTAGGGGGGTGCTGTGTATTAAACTATTAGGGGGGTGCTGTGTATAACACTATTAGGGAGGTGCTGTGTATTAAACTATTAGGGGGGTGCTTTGTATAACACTATTAGGGGGGTGCTGTGTATAACACTATTAGGGGGTGCTGTGTATTAAACTATTAGGGGGGTGCTGTGTATAACACTATTAGGGGGGTGCTGTGTATAACAATATTAGGGGGCTGCTGTGTATAACACTATTAGGGGGTGCTGTGTATAACACTATTAGGTTGGTGCTGTGTATTAAACTATTAGGGGGGTGTTGTGTATAACACTATTATTGGGGTGCTGTGTATAAAACTATTAGGGGGGTGCTGTGTATAACACTATTAGGGGGGTGCTGTGTATAACACTATTAGGGGGGTGCTGTGTATTAAATTATTAGGGGGGTGCTGTGTATTAAACAATTAGGGGGGTGCTGTGTATTAAACAATTAGTGGGGTGCTGTGTATTAAACTATTAGGGGGGTGCTGTGTATAACACTATTGGGGGGGTGCTGTGTATTAAACTATTAGGGGGGTGCTGTGTATAACACTATTATTGGGGTGCTGTGTATTAAACTATTAGGGGGGTGCTGTGTATAACACTATTATTGGGGTGCTGTGTATTAAATTATTAGGGGGGTTCTGTGTATAACACTATTAGGGGGGTGCTGTGTATAACAGTATTAGGGGGGTGCTGTGTATTAAATTATTAGGGGGGTGCTGTGTATTAAACTATTAGGGGGGTGCTGTGTATAGCACTATTAGGGGGGTGCTGAGTATAACACTATTAGGGGGTGCTGTGTATTAAAATATTAGGGGGGTGCTGTGTATAACACTATTAAGGGGGTTCTGTGTATAACACTATTAGGGGGGTGCTGTGTATAACACTATTAGGGGGGTGCTGTGTATTAAACTATTAGGGGGGTGCTGTGTATAACACTATTATTGGGGTGCTGTGTATTAAACTATTAGGGGGGTGCTGTGTATAACACTATTAGGGGGGTGCTGTGTATAACACTATTAGGGGGGTGCTGTGTATTAAACTATTAGGGGGGTGCTGTGTATTAAACTATTAGGGGGCTGCTGTGTATAACACTATTAGGGGGTGCTGTGTATTAAATTATTAGGGGGGTGCTGTGTATTAAACTATTAGGGGGGTGCTGTGTATAACACTATTAGGGGGGTGCTGTGTATAACACTATTAGGGGGGTGCTGTGTATTAAACTATTAGGGGGGTGCTGTGTATAACACTATTATTGGGGTGCTGTGTATTAAACTATTAGGGGGGTGCTGTGTATAACACTATTAGGGGGGTGCTGTGTATAACACTATTAGGGGGGTGCTGTGTATTAAATTATTAGGGGGGTGCTGTGTATTAAACAATTAGGGGGGTGCTGTGTATAATACTATTAGGGGGGTGCTGTGTATTAAACTATTAGGGGGGTGCTGTGTATAACACTATTAGGGGGGTTCTGTGTATAACACTATTAGGGGGGTGCTGTGTATTAAACTATTAGGGGGGTGCTGTGTATAACACTATTAGGGGGTGCTGTGTATTAAACTATTAGGGGGGTGCTGTGTATAACACTATTAGGGGGGTGCTGTGTATAACACTATTTTGGGGGTGCTGTGTATTAAACTATTAGGGGGGTGCTGTGTATAACACTATTATTGGGGTGCTGTGTATTAAACTATTAGGGGGGTGCTGTGTATAATACTATTAGGGGGGTGCTGTGTATTAAACTATTAGGGGGGTGCTGTGTATAACACTATTAGGGGGGTTCTGTGTATAACACTATTAGGGGGGTGCTGTGTATTAAACTACTAGGGGGGTGCAGTGTATAACACTATTAGGGGGTGCTGTGTATTAAACAATTAGGGGGGTGCTGTGTATTAAACTATTAGGGGGGTGCTGTGTATAACACTATTGGGGGGGTGCTGTGTATTAAACTATTAGGGGGGTTCTGTGTATAACACTATTATTGGGGTGCTGTGTATTAAACTATTAGGGGGGTGCTGTGTATAACACTATTATTGGGGTGCTGTGTATTAAATTATTAGGGGGGTTCTGTGTATAATACTATTAGGGGGGGTGCTGTGTATAACACTATTAGGGGGGGTGCTGTGTATAACAATATTAGGGGGGTGCTGTGTATAACACTATTAGGGGGGTGCTGTGTATAACACTATTAGGGGGGTGCTGTGTATTAAACTATTAGGGGGGTGCTGTGTATAACACTATTATTGGGGTGCTGTGTATTAACTATTAGGGGGGTGCTGTGTATAACACTATTAGGGGGGTGCTGTGTATTAAATTATTAGGGGGGTGCTGTGTATTAAACAATTAGGGGGGTGCTGTGTATTAAACAATTAGGGGGGGTGCTGTGTATTAAACTATTAGGGGGGTGCTGTGTATAACACTATTAGGGGGGTGCTGTGTATTAAACTATTAGGGGGGTGCTGTGTATAACACTATTATTGGGGTGCTGTGTATTAAACTATTAGGGGGTGCTGTGTATAACACTATTATTGGGGTGCTGTGTATTAAATTATTAGGGGGTTCTGTGTATAACACTATTAGGGGGGTGC
This sequence comes from Leptodactylus fuscus, assembly GCF_031893055.1. Taxonomy (NCBI): domain Eukaryota; kingdom Metazoa; phylum Chordata; class Amphibia; order Anura; family Leptodactylidae; genus Leptodactylus; species Leptodactylus fuscus. The sequence goes on from NW_027440985.1 coordinate 3,884, forward strand.
TGTGTATAACAGTATTAGGGGGGTGCTGTGTATTAAATTATTAGGGGGGTGTTGTGTATTAAACTATTAGGGGGGTGCTGTGTATTAAACTATTAGGGGGGTGCTGTGTATAACACTATTAGGGGGGTGCTGTGTATTAAACTATTAGGGGGGTGCTTTGTATAACACTATTAGGGGGGTGCTGTGTATAACACTATTAGGGGGGTGCTGTGTATTAAACTATTGGGGGGTGCTGTGTATAACACTATTAGGGGGGTGCTGTGTATAACAATATTAGGGGGGTGCTGTGTATTAAACTATTAGGGGGGTGCTGTGTATAACACTATTATTGGGGTGCTGTGTATTAAACTATTAGGGGGGTGCTGTGTATAATACTATTAGGGGGGTGCTGTGTATTAAACTATTAGGGGGGTGCTGTGTATAACACTATTAGGGGGGTTCTGTGTATAACACTATTAGGGGGGTGCTGTGTATTAAACTATTAGGGGGGGTGCTGTGTATAACACTATTAGGGGGTGCTGTGTATTAAACAATTAGGGGGGTGCTGTGTATTAAACTATTAGGGGGGTGCTGTGTATAACACTATTGGGGGGGTGCTGTGTAATAAACTATTAGGGGGGTTCTGTGTATAACACTATTATTGGGGTGCTGTGTATTAAACTATTAGGGGGGTGCTGTGTATAACACTATTATTGGGGTGCTGTGTATTAAATTATTAGGGGGGTTCTGTGTATAACACTATTAGGGGGGTGCTGTGTATAACACTATTAGGGGGGTGCTGTGTATAACAATATTAGGGGGGTGCTGTGTATAACACTATTAGGGGGGTGCTGTGTATAACACTATTATTGGGGTGCTGTGTATTAAATTATTAGGGGGGTTCTGTGTATAATACTATTAGGGGGGTGCTGTGTATAACACTATTAGGGGGGTGCTGTGTATAACAATATTAGGGGGGTGCTGTGTATAACACTATTAGGGGGGTGCTGTGTATAACACTATTAGGGGGGTGCTGTGTATTAAACTATTAGGGGGTGCTGTGTATAACACTATTATTGGGGTGCTGTGTATTAAACTATTAGGGGGGTGCTGTGTATAACACTATTAGGGGGGTGCTGTGTATTAAATTATTAGGGGGGTGCTGTGTATTAAACAATTAGGGGGGTGCTGTGTATTAAACAATTAGGGGGGTGCTGTGTATTAAACTATTAGGGGGGTGCTGTGTATAACACTATTAGGGGGGTGCTGTGTATTAAACTATTAGGGGGGTGCTGTGTATAACACTATTATTGGGGTGCTGTGTATTAAACTATTAGGGGGGTGCTGTGTATAACACTATTATTGGGGTGCTGTGTATTAAATTATTAGGGGGTTCTGTGTATAACACTATTAGGGGGGTGCTGTGTATAACAGTATTAGGGGGGTGCTGTGTATTAAATTATTAGGGGGGTGTTGTGTATTAAACTATTAGGGGGGTGCTGTGTATTAAACTATTAGGGGGGTGCTGTGTATAACACTATTAGGGGGGTGCTGTGTATTAAACTATTAGGGGGGTGCTTTGTATAACACTATTAGGGGGGTGCTGTGTATAACACTATTAGGGGGGTGCTGTGTATTAAACTATTGGGGGGTGCTGTGTATAACACTATTAGGGGGGTGCTGTGTATAACAATATTAGGGGGGTGCTGTGTATTAAACTATTAGGGGGGTGCTGTGTATAACACTATTATTGGGGTGCTGTGTATTAAACTATTAGGGGGGTGCTGTGTATAATACTATTAGGGGGGTGCTGTGTATTAAACTATTAGGGGGGTGCTGTGTATAACACTATTAGGGGGGTTCTGTGTATAACACTATTAGGGGGGTGCTGTGTATTAAACTATTAGGGGGGTGCTGTGTATAACACTATTAGGGGGTGCTGTGTATTAAACAATTAGGGGGGTGCTGTGTATTAAACTATTAGGGGGGTGCTGTGTATAACACTATTGGGGGGGTGCTGTGTAATAAACTATTAGGGGGGTTCTGTGTATAACACTATTATTGGGGTGCTGTGTATTAAACTATTAGGGGGGTGCTGTGTATAACACTATTATTGGGGTGCTGTGTATTAAATTATTAGGGGGGTTCTGTGTATAACACTATTAGGGGGGTGCTGTGTATAACACTATTAGGGGGGTGCTGTGTATAACAATATTAGGGGGGTGCTGTGTATAACACTATTAGGGGGGTGCTGTGTATAACACTATTAGGGGGGTGCTGTGTATTAAACTATTAGGGGGGTGCTGTGTATAACACTATTATTGGGGTGCTGTGTATTAAACTATTAGGGGGGTGCTGTGTATAACACTATTAGGGGGGTGCTGTGTATTAAATTATTAGGGGGGTGCTGTGTATTAAACAATTAGGGGGGTGCTGTGTATTAAACAATTAGGGGGGTGCTGTGTATTAAACTATTAGGGGGGTGCTGTGTATAACACTATTAGGGGGGTGCTGTGTATTAAACTATTAGGGGGGTGCTGTGTATAACACTATTATTGGGGTGCTGTGTATTAAACTATTAGGGGGGTGCTGTGTATAACACTATTATTGGGGTGCTGTGTATTAAATTATTAGGGGGGTTCTGTGTATAACACTATTAGGGGGGTGCTGTGTATAACAGTATTAGGGGGGGTGCTGTGTATTAAATTATTAGGGGGGTGTTGTGTATTAAACTATTAGGGGGGTGCTGTGTATTAAACTATTAGGGGGGTGCTGTGTATAACACTATTAGGGGGGTGCTGTGTATTAAACTATTAGGGGGGTGCTTTGTATAACACTATTAGGGGGGTGCTGTGTATAACACTATTAGGGGGGTGCTGTGTATTAAACTATTGGGGGGTGCTGTGTATAACACTATTAGGGGGGTGCTGTGTATAACAATATTAGGGGGGTGCTGTGTATAACAGTATTAGGGGGGTGCTGTGTATAACACTATTAGGTTGGTGCTGTGTATTAAACTATTAGGGGGGTGCTGTGTATAACACTATTATTGGGGTGCTGTGTATTAAACTATTAGGGGGTGCTGTGTATAACACTATTAGGGGGGTGCTGTGTATTAAATTATTAGGGGGGTGCTGTGTATTAAACAATTAGGGGGGTGCTGTGTATTAAACAATTAGAGGGTGCTGTGTATTAAACAATTAGGGGGTGCTGTGTATTAAACTATTAGGGGGGTGCTGTGTATAACACTATTAGGGGGGTGCTGTGTATAACACTATTGGGGGGTGCTGTGTATTAAACTATTAGGGGGGTGCTGTGTATAACACTATTATTGGGGTGCTGTGTATTAAACTATTAGGGGGGTGCTGTGTATAACACTATTATTGGGGTGCTGTGTATTAAATTATTAGGGGGGTTCTGTGTATAACACTATTAGGGGGGTGCTGTGTATAACACTATTAGGGGGGTGCTGTGTATTAAACTATTAGGGGGGTGCTGTGTATAACACTATTAGGGGGGTGCTGTGTATTAAACTATTAGGGGGGTGCTTTGTATAACACTATTAGGGGGGTGCTGTGTATAACACTATTAGGGGGGTGCTGTGTATTAAACTATTAGGGGGGTGCTGTGTATAACACTATTAGGGGGTTGCTGTGTATAACAATATTAGGGGGGTGCTGTGTATAACACTATTAGGGGGGTGCTGTGTATAACACTATTAGGGGGGTGCTGTGTATTAAACTATTAGGGGGGTGCTGTGTATAACACTATTATTGGGGTGCTGTGTATTAAACTATTAGGGGGGTGCTGTGTATAACACTATTAGGGGGGTGCTGTGTATTAAATTATTAGGGGGGTGCTGTGTATTAAACAATTAGGGGGGTGATGTGTATTAAACAATTAGGGGGTGCTGTGTATTAAACTATTAGGGGGGTGCTGTGTATAACACTATTAGGGGGGTGCTGTGTATAATACTATTGGGGGGTGCTGTGTATTAAACTATTAGGGGGGTGCTGTGTATTAAACTATTAGGGGGGTGCTGTGTATAACACTATTAGGTTGGTGCTGTGTATTAAACTATTAGGGGGGTGCTGTGTATAACACTATTATTGGGGTGCTGTGTATTAAACTATTAGGGGGGGTGCTGTGTAATAACACTATTAGGGGGGTGCTGTGTATTAAATTATTAGGGGGGGTGCTGTGTATTAAACAAATAGGGGGGTGCAGTGTATTAAACAATTAGGGGGGTGCTGTGTATTAAACTATTAGGGGGGTGCTGTGTATAACACTATTAGGGGGGTGCTGTGTATAACACTATTGGGGGGGTGCTGTGTATTAAACTATTAGGGGGGTGCTGTGTATAACACTATTATTGGGGTGCTGTGTATTAAACTATTAGGGGGGTGCTGTGTATAACACTATTATTGGGGTGCTGTGTATTAAATTATTAGGGGGGTTCTGTGTATAACACTATTAGGGGGGTGCTGTGTATAACAGTATTAGGGGGGTGCTGTGTATTAAACTATTAGGGGGGTGCTGTGTATAACACTATTAAGGGGGTTCTGTGTATAACACTATTAGGGGGGTGCTGTGTATAACACTTTAAGGGGGGTGCTGTGTATTAAACTATTAGGGGGGTGCTGTGTATAACACTATTATTGGGGTGCTGTGTATTAAACTATTAGGGGGGTGCTGTGTATAACACTATTAGGGGGGTGCTGTGTATAACACTATTAGGGGGGTGCTGTGTATTAAACTATTAGGGGGCTGCTGTGTATAACACTATTAGGGGGTGCTGTGTATTAAATTATTAGGGGGGTGCTGTGTATTAAACTATTAGGGGGGTGCTGTGTATTAAACTAATACGGGGGTGCTGTGTTTTAAATTATTAGGGGGTGCTGTGTTTTAAATTATTAGGGGGGTGCTGTGTATAACACTACTAGGGGGGTGCTGTGTAGTAAACAATTAGGGGGGTGCTGTGTATAACACTATTAGGGGGGTGCTGTGTATTAAATTATTAGGGGGGTGCTGTGTATTAAACTATTAGGGGGGTGCTGTGTATAACACTATTAGGGGGGTGCTGTGTATAATACTATTAGGGGGGGTGCTGTGTATTAAACTATTAGGGGGGTGCTGTGTATAACACTATTAGGGGGGTTCTGTGTATAACACTATTAGGGGGTGCTGTGTATTAAACTATTAGGGGGGTGCTGTGTATAACACTATTAGGGGGTGCTGTGTATTAAACTATTAGGGGGGTGCTGTGTATTAAACTATTAGGGGGGTGCTGTGTATAACACTATTAGGTGGTGCTGTGTATTAAACTATTAGGGGGGTGCTGTGTATAACACTATTATTGGGGTGCTGTGTATTAAACTATTAGGGGGGTGCTGTGTATAACACTATTAGGGGGGTGCTGTGTATTAAATTATTAGGGGGGTGCTGTGTATTAAACAATTAGGGGGGTGCAGTGTATTAAACAATTAGGGGGGTGCTGTGTATTAAACTATTAGGGGGTGCTGTGTATAACACTATTAGGGGGGTGCTGTGTATAACACTATTGGGGGGGTGCTGTGTATTAAACTATTAGGGGGGTGCTGTGTATAACACTATTATTGGGGTGCTGTGTATTAAACTATTAGGGGGGTGCTGTGTATAACACTATTATTGGGGTGCTTTGTATAACACTATTAGGGGGGTGCTGTGTATAACACTATTAGGGGGGTGCTGTGTATTAAACTATTAGGGGGGTGCTTTGTATAACACTATTAGGGGGGTGCTGTGTATAACACTATTAGGGGGGTGCTGTGTATTAAACTATTAGGGGGGTGCTGTGTATAACACTATTAGGGGGGTGCTGTGTATAACAATATTAGGGGGGTGCTGTGTATAACACTATTAGGGGGGTGCTGTGTATAACACTATTAGGTTGGTGCTGTGTATTAAACTCTTAGGGGGGTGCTGTGTATAACACTATTATTGGGGTGCTGTGTATTAAACTATTAGAGGAGTGCTGTGTATAACACTATTAGGGGGGTGCTGTGTATTAAATTATTAGGGGGGTGCTGTGTATTAAACAATTAGGGGGTGCTGTGTATTAAACAATTAGGGGGTGCTGTGTATTAAACTATTAGGGGGGTGCTGTGTATAACACTATTAGGGGGGTGCTGTGTATAACACTATTGGGGGGTGCTGTGTATTAAACTATTAGGGGGGTGCTGTGTATAACACTATTATTGGGGTGCTGTGTATTAAACTATTAGGGGGGTGCTGTGTATAACACTATTATTGGGGTGCTGTGTTTTAAAATATTAGGGGGGTTCTGTGTATAACACTATTAGGGGGGTGCTGTGTATAACACTATTAGGGGGGTGCTGTGTATTAAACTATTAGGGGGGTGCTGTGTATAACACTATTATTGGGGTGCTGTGTATTAAACTATTAGGGGGGTGCTGTGTATAACACTATTAGGGGGGTGCTGTGTATAACACTATTAGGGGGGTGCTGTGTATTAAATTATTAGGGGGGTGCTGTGTATTAAACAATTAGGGGGGTGCTGTGTATTAAACAATTAGGGGGGTGCTGTGTATTAAACTATTAGGGGGGTGCTGTGTATAACACTATTAGGGGGGTGCTGTGTATTAAACTATTAGGGGGGGTGCTGTGTATAACACTATTATTGGGGTGCTGTGTATTAAACTATTAGGGGGTGCTGTGTATAACACTATTAGGGGGGTGCTGTGTATAACACTATTAGGGGGGTGCTGTGTATTAAATTATTAGGGGGGTGCTGGTGTATTAAACAATTAGGGGGGTGCTGTGTATAATACTATTAGGGGGGTGCTGTGTATTAAACTATTAGGGGGGTGCTGTGTATAACACTATTAGGGGGGTTCTGTGTATAACACTATTAGGGGGGTGCTGTGTATTAAACTATTAGGGGGATGCTGTGTATAACACTATTAGGGGGTGCTGTGTATTAACTATTAGGGGGGTGCTGTGTATAACACTATTAGGGGGGGTGCTGTGTATAACACTATTAGGGGGGTGCTGTGTATTAAACTATTAGGGGGGTGCTGTGTATAACACTATTAGGGGGGTGCTGTGTATAACACTATTAGGGGGGTGCTGTGTATTAAACTATTAGGGGGGTGCTGTGTATTAAACTATTAGGGGGCTGCTGTGTATAACACTATTAGGGGGTGCTGTTTATTAAATTATTAGGGGGGTGCTGTGTATTAAACTATTAGGGGGGTGCTGTGTATTAAACTATTACGGGGGGTGCTGTGTTTTAAATTATTAGGGGGGTGCTGTGTATAACACTACTAGGGGGGGTGCTGTGTAGTAAACAATTAGGGGGGTGCTGTGTATAACACTATTAGGGGGGTGCTGTGTATTAAATTATTAGGGGGCTGCTGTGTATTAAACTATTAGGGGGGTGCTGTGTATAACACTATTAGGGGGGTGCTGTGTATAATACTATTAGGGGGGTGCTGTGTATTAAACTATTAGGGGGGTGCTGTGTATAACACTATTAGGGGGGTTCTGTGTATAACACTATTAGGGGGTGCTGTGTATTAAACTATTAGGGGGGTGCTGTGTATAACACTATTAGGGGGTGCTGTTTATTAAACTATTAGGGGGGTGCTGTGTATTAAACTATTAGGGGGGTGCTGTGTATAACACTATTAGGTTGGTGCTGTGTATTAAACTATTAGGGGGGTGCTGTGTATAACACTATTATTGGGGTGCTGTGTATTAAACTATTAGGGGGGTGATGTGTATAACACTATTAGGGGGGTGCTGTGTATTAAATTATTAGGGGGGTGCTGTGTATTAAACAATTAGGGGGGTGCAGTGTATTAAACAATTAGGGGGGTGCTGTGTATTAAACTATTAGGGGGTGCTGTGTATAACACTATTAGGGGGGTGCTGTGTATAACACTATTGGGGGGGTGCTGTGTATTAAACTATTAGGGGGGTGCTGTGTATAACACTATTATTGGGGTGCTGTGTATTAAACTATTAGGGGGGTGCTGTGTATAACACTATTATTGGGGTGCTTTGTATAACACTATTAGGGGGGTGCTGTGTATAACACTATTAGGGGGGTGCTGTGTATTAAACTATTAGGGGGGTGCTTTGTATAACACTATTAGGGGGGTGCTATGCTGTGTATAACACTATTAGGGGGGTGCTGTGTATTAAACTATTAGGGGGGTGCTGTGTATAACACTATTAGGGGGGTGCTGTGTATAACAATATTAGGGGGGTGCTGTGTATAACACTATTAGGGGGGTGCTGTGTATAACACTATTAGGGGGGTGCTGTGTATAACACTATTAGGTTGGTGCTGTGTATTAAACTCTTAGGGGGGTGCTGTGTATAACACTATTATTGGGGTGCTGTGTATTAAACTATTAGGGGAGTGCTGTGTATAACACTATTAGGGGGGTGCTGTGTATTAAATTATTAGGGGGGTGCTGTGTATTAAACAATTAGGGGGGTGCTGTGTATTAAACAATTAGGGGGTGCTGTGTATTAAACTATTAGGGGGGTGCTGTGTATAACACTATTAGGGGGGTGCTGTGTATAACACTATTGGGGGGTGCTGTGTATTAAACTATTAGGGGGGTGCTGTGTATAACACTATTATTGGGGTGCTGTGTATTAAACTATTAGGGGGGTGCTGTGTATAACACTATTATTGGGGTGCTGTGTTTTAAAATATTAGGGGGGTTCTGTGTATAACACTATTAGGGGGGTGCTGTGTATAACACTATTAGGGGGGTGCTGTGTATTAAACTATTAGGGGGTGCTGTGTATAACACTATTATTGGGGTGCTGTGTATTAAACTATTAGGGGGGTGCTGTGTATAACACTATTAGGGGGGTGCTGTGTATAACACTATTAGGGGGGTGCTGTGTATTAAATTATTAGGGGGGTGCTGTGTATTAAACAATTAGGGGGGTGCTGTGTATTAAACAATTAGGGGGGTGCTGTGTATTAAACTATTAGGGGGGTGCTGTGTATAACACTATTGGGGGGGTGCTGTGTATTAAACTATTAGGGGGGTGCTGTGTATAACACTATTATTGGGGTGCTGTGTATTAAACTATTAGGGGGGTGCTGTGTATAACACTATTAGGGGGGTGCTGTGTATTAAACTATTAGGGGGGTGCTGTGTATAACACTATTATTGGGGTGCTGTGTATTAAACTATTAGGGGGGTGCTGTGTATAACACTATTAGGGGGGTGCTGTGTATAACACTATTAGGGGGGTGCTGTGTATTAAACTATTAGGGGGGTGCTGTGTATTAAACTATTAGGGGGCTGCTGTGTATAACACTATTAGGGGGTGCTGTGTATTAAATTATTAGGGGGGTGCTGTGTATTAAACTATTAGGGGGGTGCTGTGTATTAAACTATTAGGGGGGTGCTGTGTATTAAATTATTAGGGGGGTGCTGTGTATAACACTACTAGGGGGGTGCTGTGTAGTAAACAATTAGGGGGGTGCTGTGTATAACACTATTAGGGGGGTGCTGTGTATTAAATTATTAGGGGGTGATGTGTATTAAACTATTAGGGGGGTGCTGTGTATTAAACTATTAGGGGGGTGCTGTGTATAACACTATTAGGGGGGTGCTGTGTATTAAACTATTAGGGGGGTGCTTTGTATAACACTATTAGGGGGGTGCTGTGTATAACACTATTAGGGGGGTGCTGTGTATTAAACTATTAGGGGGGTGCTGTGTATAACACTATTAGGGGGGTGCTGTGTATAACAATATTAGGGGGCTCTGTGTATAACACTATTAGGGGGGTGCTGTGTATAACACCATTAGGGGGTGCTGTGTATTAAACTATTAGGGGGGTGCTGTGTATAACACTATTATTGGGGTGCTGTGTATTAAACTATTAGGGGGGTGCTGTGTATAACACTATTATTGGGGTGCTGTGTATTAAATTATTAGGGGGGTTCTGTGTATAACACTATTAGGGGGGTGCTGTGTATAACAGTATTAGGGGGGTGCTGTGTATTAAATTATTAGGGGGTTGTTGTGTATTAAACTATTAGGGGGGTGCTGTGTATTAAACTATTAGGGGGGTGCTGTGTATAACACTATTAGGGGGGTGCTGTGTATTAAACTATTAGGGGGGTGCTGTGTATAACACTATTAGGGGGGGTGCAGAGTATAACACTATTATTGGGGTGCTGTGTATTAAAATATTAGGGGGGTGCTGTGTATAACACTATTAAGGGGGTTCTGTGTATAACACTATTAGGGGGGTGCTGTGTATAACACTATTAGGTTGGTGCTGTGTATTAAACTCTTAGGGGGGTGCTGTGTATAACACTATTATTGGGGTGCTATGTATTAAACTATATGGGAGGTGCTGTGTATAACACTATTAGGGGGGTGCTGTGTATTAAATTATTAGGGGGGTGCTGTGTATTAAACAATTAGGGTGGTGCTGTGTATTAAACAATTAGGGGGTGCTGTGTATTAAACTATTAGGGGGGTGCTGTGTATAACACTATTAGGGGGGTGCTGTGTATAACACTATTGGGGGGTGCTGTGTATTAAACTATTAGGGGGGTGCTGTGTATAACACTATTATTGGGGTGCTGTGTATTAAACTATTAGGGGGGTGCTGTGTATAACACTATTATTGGGGTGCTGTGTATTAAAATATTAGGGGGGTTCTGTGTATAACACTATTAGGGGGGTGCTGTGTATAACACTATTAGGGGGGTGCTGTGTATTAAACTATTAGGGGGGTGCTGTGTATAACACTATTATTGGGGTGCTGTGTATTAAACTATTAGGGGGGTGCTGTGTATAACACTATTAGGGGGGTGCTGTGTATAACACTATTAGGGGGGTGCTGTGTATTAAATTATTAGGGGGGTGCTGTGTATTAAACAATTTGGGGGGGTGCTGTGTATTAAACAATTAGGGGGGTGCTGTGTATTAAACTATTAGGGGGGTGCTGTGTATAACACTATTGGGGGGGTGCTGTGTATTAAACTATTAAGGGGGGTGCTGTGTATAACACTATTATTGGGGTGCTGTGTATTAAACTATTAGGGGGGTGCTGTGTATAACACTATTAGGGGGGTGCTGTGTATTAAACTATTAGGGGGGTGTTGTGTATAACACTATTATTGGGGTGCTGTGTATTAAACTATTAGGGGGGTGCTGTGTATAACACTATTAGGGGGGTGCAGTGTATAACACTATTAGGGGGGTGCTGTGTATTAAACTATTAGGGGGGTGCTGTGTATTAAACTATTAGGGGGCTGCTGTGTATAACACTATTAGGGGGTGCTGTGTATTAAATTATTAGGGGGGTGCTGTGTATTAAACTATTAGGGGGGTGCTGTGTATTAAACTATTAGGGGGGTGCTGTGTATTAAATTATTAGGGGGGTGCTGTGTATAACACTACTAGGGGGGTGCTGTGTAGTAAACAATTAGGGGGGTGCTGTGTATAACACTATTAGGGGGGTGCTGTGTATTAAATTATTAGGGGGTGATGTGTATTAAACTATTAGGGGGGTGCTGTGTATTAAACTATTAGGGGGGTGCTGTGTATAACACTATTAGGGGGGTGCTGTGTATTAAACTATTAGGGGGGTGCTTTGTATAACACTATTAGGGGGGTGCTGTGTATAACACTATTAGGGGGGTGCTGTGTATTAAACTATTAGGGGGGTGCTGTGTATAACACTATTAGGGGGGTGCTGTGTATAACAATATTAGGGGGCTCTGTGTATAACACTATTAGGGGGGTGCTGTGTATAACACTATTAGGGGGGTGCTGTGTATTAAACTATTAGGGGGGTGCTGTGTATAACACTATTAGGGGGGTGCTGTGTATAACAATATTAGGGGGCTCTGTGTATAACACTATTAGGGGGGTGCTGTGTATAACACTATTAGGGGGTGCTGTGTATTAAACTATTAGGGGGGTGCTGTGTATAACACTATTATTGGGGTGCTGTGTATTAAACTATTAGGGGGGTGCTGTGTATAACACTATTATTGGGGTGTTGTGTATTAAATTATTAGGGGTGTTCTGTGTATAACACTATTAGGGGGGGTGCTGTGTATAACAGTATTAGGGGGGTGCTGTGTATTAAATTATTAGGGGGGTGTTGTGTATTAAACTATTAGGGGGGTGCTGTGTATTAAACTATTAGGGGGGTGCTGTGTATAACACTATTAGGGGGGTGCTGTGTATTAAACTATTAGGGGGGGTGCTGTGTATAACACTATTAGGGGGGTGCTGAGCATAACACTATTAGGGGGTGCTGTGTATTAAAATATTAGGGGGGTGCTGTGTATAACACTATTAAGGGGGTTCTGTGTATAACACTATTAGGGGGGTGCTGTGTATAACACTATTAGGGGGGTGCTGTGTATTAAAATATTAGGGGGGTGCTGTGTATAACACTATTATTGGGGTGCTGTGTATTAAACTATTAGGGGGGTGCTGTGTATAACACTATTAGGGGGGTGCTGTGTATAACACTATTAGGGGGGTGCTGTGTATTAAACTATTAGGGGGGTGCTGTGTATTAAACTATTAGGGGGCTGCTGTGTATAACACTATTAGGGGGTGCTGTGTATTAAATTATTAGGGGGGTGCTGTGTATTAAACTATTAGGGGGGTGCTGTGTATTAAACTATTAGGGGGGTGCTGTGTATTAAATTATTAGGGGGGTGCTGTGTATAACACTACTAGGGGGGTGCTGTGTAGTAAACAATTAGGGGGGTGCTGTGTATAACACTATTAGGGGGGTGCTGTGTATTAAATTATTAGGGGGGTGATGTGTATTAAACTATTAGGGGGGTGCTGTGTATTAAACTATTAGGGGGGTGCTGTGTATAACACTATTAGGGGGGGTGCTGTGTATTAAAATATTAGGGGGGGCTTTTTTATAACACTATTAGGGGGGTGCTGTGTATAACACTATTAGGGGGGTGCTGTGTATTAAACTATTAGGGGGGTGCTGTGTATAACACTATTAGGGGGGTGCTGTGTATAACAATATTAGGGGGGTGCTGTGTATAACACTATTAGGGGGGTGCTGTGTATAACACTATTAGGGGGGTGCTGTGTATTAAACTATTAGGGGGGTGCTGTGTATAACACTATTATTGGGGTGCTGTGTATTAAACTATTAGGGGGGTGCTGTGTATAACACTATTAGGGGGGTGCTGTGTATTAAACTATTAGGGGGGTGCTGTGTATAACACTATTAGGGGGGTGCTGTGTATAATACTATTAGGGGGGTGCTGTGTATTAAACTATTAGGGGGGGGTGCTGTGTATAACACTATTAGGGGGGTTCTGTGTATAACACTATTAGGGGGGTGCTGTGTATAACACTATTACGGGGGTGCTGTGTATTAAACTATTAGGGGGGTGCTGTGTATTAAACTATTAGGGGGTGCTGTGTATAACACTATTAGGTTGGTGCTGTGTATTAAACTATTAGGGGGGTGCTGTGTATTACACTATTATTGGGGTGCTGTGTATTAAACTATTAGGGGGGGTGCTGTGTATAACACTATTAGGGGGGGTGCTGTGTATTAAATTATTAGGTTGGTGCTGTGTATTAAACAATTAGGGGGGTGCAGTGTATTAAACAATTAGGGGGGTGCTGTGTATTAAACTATTAGGGGGGTGCTGTGTATAACACTATTAGGGAGGTGCTGTGTATTAAACTATTAGGGGGGTGCTTTGTATAACACTATTAGGGGGGTGCTGTGTATAACACTATTAGGGGGTGCTGTGTATTAAACTATTAGGGGGGTGCTGTGTATAACACTATTAGGGGGGTGCTGTGTATAACAATATTAGGGGGCTGCTGTGTATAACACTATTAGGGGGTGCTGTGTATAACACTATTAGGTTGGTGCTGTGTATTAAACTATTAGGGGGGTGTTGTGTATAACACTATTATTGGGGTGCTGTGTATTAAACTATTAGGGGGGTGCTGTGTATAACACTATTAGGGGGGTGCTGTGTATAACACTATTAGGGGGGTGCTGTGTATTAAATTATTAGGGGGGTGCTGTGTATTAAACAATTAGGGGGGTGCTGTGTATTAAACAATTAGTGGGGTGCTGTGTATTAAACTATTAGGGGGGTGCTGTGTATAACACTATTGGGGGGGTGCTGTGTATTAAACTATTAGGGGGGTGCTGTGTATAACACTATTATTGGGGTGCTGTGTATTAAACTATTAGGGGGGTGCTGTGTATAACACTATTATTGGGGTGCTGTGTATTAAATTATTAGGGGGGTTCTGTGTATAACACTATTAGGGGGGTGCTGTGTATAACAGTATTAGGGGGGTGCTGTGTATTAAATTATTAGGGGGGTGCTGTGTATTAAACTATTAGGGGGGTGCTGTGTATAGCACTATTAGGGGGGTGCTGAGTATAACACTATTAGGGGGTGCTGTGTATTAAAATATTAGGGGGGTGCTGTGTATAACACTATTAAGGGGGTTCTGTGTATAACACTATTAGGGGGGTGCTGTGTATAACACTATTAGGGGGGTGCTGTGTATTAAACTATTAGGGGGGTGCTGTGTATAACACTATTATTGGGGTGCTGTGTATTAAACTATTAGGGGGGTGCTGTGTATAACACTATTAGGGGGGTGCTGTGTATAACACTATTAGGGGGGTGCTGTGTATTAAACTATTAGGGGGGTGCTGTGTATTAAACTATTAGGGGGCTGCTGTGTATAACACTATTAGGGGGTGCTGTGTATTAAATTATTAGGGGGGTGCTGTGTATTAAACTATTAGGGGGGTGCTGTGTATAACACTATTAGGGGGGTGCTGTGTATAACACTATTAGGGGGGTGCTGTGTATTAAACTATTAGGGGGGTGCTGTGTATAACACTATTATTGGGGTGCTGTGTATTAAACTATTAGGGGGGTGCTGTGTATAACACTATTAGGGGGGTGCTGTGTATAACACTATTAGGGGGGTGCTGTGTATTAAATTATTAGGGGGGTGCTGTGTATTAAACAATTAGGGGGGTGCTGTGTATAATACTATTAGGGGGGTGCTGTGTATTAAACTATTAGGGGGGTGCTGTGTATAACACTATTAGGGGGGTTCTGTGTATAACACTATTAGGGGGGTGCTGTGTATTAAACTATTAGGGGGGTGCTGTGTATAACACTATTAAGGGGGTGCTGTGTATTAAACTATTAGGGGGGTGCTGTGTATAACACTATTAGGGGGGTGCTGTGTATAACACTATTTTGGGGGTGCTGTGTATTAAACTATTAGGGGGGTGCTGTGTATAACACTATTATTGGGGTGCTGTGTATTAAACTATTAGGGGGGTGCTGTGTATAATACTATTAGGGGGGTGCTGTGTATTAAACTATTAGGGGGGTGCTGTGTATAACACTATTAGGGGGGTTCTGTGTATAACACTATTAGGGGGGTGCTGTGTATTAAACTACTAGGGGGGTGCAGTGTATAACACTATTAGGGGGTGCTGTGTATTAAACAATTAGGGGGGTGCTGTGTATTAAACTATTAGGGGGGTGCTGTGTATAACACTATTGGGGGGGTGCTGTGTATTAAACTATTAGGGGGGTTCTGTGTATAACACTATTATTGGGGTGCTGTGTATTAAACTATTAGGGGGGGTGCTGTGTATAACACTATTATTGGGGTGCTGTGTATTAAATTATTAGGGGGGTTCTGTGTATAATACTATTAGGGGGGTGCTGTGTATAACACTATTAGGGGGGTGCTGTGTATAACAATATTAGGGGGGTGCTGTGTATAACACTATTAGGGGGGTGCTGTGTATAACACTATTAGGGGGGTGCTGTGTATTAAACTATTAGGGGGGTGCTGTGTATAACACTATTATTGGGGTGCTGTGTATTAAACTATTAGGGGGGTGCTGTGTATAACACTATTAGGGGGGTGCTGTGTATTAAATTATTAGGGGGGTGCTGTGTATTAAACAATTAGGGGGGTGCTGTGTATTAAACAATTAGGGGGGGTGCTGTGTATTAAACTATTAGGGGGGTGCTGTGTATAACACTATTAGGGGGGTGCTGTGTATTAAACTATTAGGGGGGTGCTGTGTATAACACTATTATTGGGGTGCTGTGTATTAAACTATTAGGGGGGTGCTGTGTATAACACTATTATTGGGGTGCTGTGTATTAAATTATTAGGGGGTTCTGTGTATAACACTATTAGGGGGGTGCTGTGTATAACAGTATTAGGGGGGTGCTGTGTATTAAATTATTAGGGGGGTGTTGTGTATTAAACTATTAGGGGGGTGCTGTGTATTAAACTATTAGGGGGGTGCTGTGTATAACACTATTAGGGGGGTGCTGTGTATTAAACTATTAGGGGGGTGCTTTGTATAACACTATTAGGGGGGTGCTGTGTATAACACTATTAGGGGGGGTGCTGTGTATTAAACTATTGGGGGGTGCTGTGTATAACACTATTAGGGGGGTGCTGTGTATAACAATATTAGGGGGGTGCTGTGTATTAAACTATTAGGGGGGTGCTGTGTATAACACTATTATTGGGGTGCTGTGTATTAAACTATTAGGGGGGTGCTGTGTATAATACTATTAGGGGGGTGCTGTGTATTAAACTATTAGGGGGGGTGCTGTGTATAACACTATTAGGGGGGTTCTGTGTATAACACTATTAGGGGGGTGCTGTGTATTAAACTATTAGGGGGGGTGCTGTGTATAACACTATTAGGGGGTGCTGTGTATTAAACAATTAGGGGGGTGCTGTGTATTAAACTATTAGGGGGGTGCTGTGTATAACACTATTGGGGGGGTGCTGTGTAATAAACTATTAGGGGGGTTCTGTGTATAACACTATTATTGGGGTGCTGTGTATTAAACTATTAGGGGGGTGCTGTGTATAACACTATTATTGGGGTGCTGTGTATTAAATTATTAGGGGGGTTCTGTGTATAACACTATTAGGGGGGTGCTGTGTATAACACTATTAGGGGGGGTGCTGTGTATAACAATATTAGGGGGGTGCTGTGTATAACACTATTAGGGGGGTGCTGTGTATAACACTATTAGGGGGGTGCTGTGTATTAAACTATTAGGGGGGGTGCTGTGTATAACACTATTATTGGGGGTGCTGTGTATTAAACTATTAGGGGGGTGCTGTGTATAACACTATTAGGGGGGTGCTGTGTATAACACTATTGGGGGGGTGCTGTGTATTAAACTATTAGGGGGGTGCTGTGTATAACACTATTATTGGGGTGCTGTGTATTAAACTATTAGGGGGGTGCTGTGTATAACACTATTATTGGGGTGCTTTGTATAACACTATTAGGGGGGGTGCTGTGTATAACACTATTAGGGGGGTGCTGTGTATTAAACTATTAGGGGGGTGCTTTGTATAACACTATTAGGGGGGTGCTGTGTATAACACTATTAGGGGGGTGCTGTGTATTAAACTATTAGGGGGGTGCTGTGTATAACACTATTAGGGGGGTGCTGTGTATAACAATATTAGGGGGGTGCTGTGTATAACACTATTAGGGGGGGTGCTGTGTATAACACTATTAGGTTGGTGCTGTGTATTAAACTCTTAGGGGGGTGCTGTGTATAACACTATTATTGGGGTGCTGTGTATTAAACTATTAGAGGAGTGCTGTGTATAACACTATTAGGGGGGTGCTGTGTATTAAATTATTAGGGGGGTGCTGTGTATTAAACAATTAGGGGGGTGCTGTGTATTAAACAATTAGGGGGTGCTGTGTATTAAACTATTAGGGGGGTGCTGTGTATAACACTATTAGGGGGGTGCTGTGTATAACACTATTGGGGGGTGCTGTGTATTAAACTATTAGGGGGGTGCTGTGTATAACACTATTATTGGGGTGCTGTGTATTAAACTATTAGGGGGGTGCTGTGTATAACACTATTATTGGGGTGCTGTGTTTTAAAATATTAGGGGGGTTCTGTGTATAACACTATTAGGGGGGTGCTGTGTATAACACTATTAGGGGGGTGCTGTGTATTAAACTATTAGGGGGGTGCTGTGTATAACACTATTATTGGGGTGCTGTGTATTAAACTATTAGGGGGGTGCTGTGTATAACACTATTAGGGGGGTGCTGTGTATAACACTATTAGGGGGGTGCTGTGTATTAAATTATTAGGGGGGTGCTGTGTATTAAACAATTAGGGGGGTGCTGTGTATTAAACAATTAGGGGGGTGCTGTGTATTAAACTATTAGGGGGGTGCTGTGTATAACACTATTAGGGGGGTGCTGTGTATTAAACTATTAGGGGGGTGCTGTGTATAACACTATTATTGGGGTGCTGTGTATTAAACTATTAGGGGGGTGCTGTGTATAACACTATTAGGGGGGTGCTGTGTATAACACTATTAGGGGGGTGCTGTGTATTAAATTATTAGGGGGGTGCTGTGTATTAAACAATTAGGGGGGTGCTGTGTATAATACTATTAGGGGGGTGCTGTGTATTAAACTATTAGGGGGGTGCTGTGTATAACACTATTAGGGGGGTTCTGTGTATAACACTATTAGGGGGGGTGCTGTGTATTAAACTATTAGGGGGATGCTGTGTATAACACTATTAGGGGGGTGCTGTGTATTAAACTATTAGGGGGGTGCTGTGTATAACACTATTAGGGGGGTGCTGTGTATAACACTATTAGGGGGGTGCTGTGTATTAAACTATTAGGGGGGTGCTGTGTATAACACTATTATTGGGGTGCTGTGTATTAAACTATTAGGGGGGTACTGTGTATAATACTATTAGGGGGGTGCTGTGTATTAAACTATTAGGGGGGTGCTGTGTATAACACTATTAGGGGGGTTCTGTGTATAACACTATTAGGGGGTGCTGTGTATTAAACTATTAGGGGGGGTGCTGTGTATAACACTATTAGGGGGTGCTGTGTATTAAACAATTAGGGGGGTGCTGTGTATTAAACTATTAGGGGGGTGCTGTGTATAACACTATTGGGGGGGTGCTGTGTATTAAACTATTAGGGGGGTTCTGTGTATAACACTATTATTGGGGTGCTGTGTATTAAACTATTAGGGGGGTGCTGTGTATAACACTATTATTGGGGTGCTGTGTATTAAATTATTAGGGGGGTTCTGTGTATAACACTATTAGGGGGGTGCTGTGTATAACACTATTAGGGGGGTGCTGTGTATAACAATATTAGGGGGGTGCTGTGTATAACACTATTAGGGGGGTGCTGTGTATAACACTATTAGGGGGGTGCTGTGTATTAAACTATTAGGGGGGTGCTGTGTATAACACTATTATTGGGGTGCTGTGTATTAAACTATTAGGGGGGTGCTGTGTATAACACTATTAGGGGGGTGCTGTGTATTAAATTATTAGGGGGGTGCTGTGTATTAAACAATTAGGGGGGTGCTGTGTATTAAACAATTAGGGGGGTGCTGTGTATTAAACTATTAGGGGGGTGCTGTGTATAACACTATTAGGGGGGTGATGTGTATTAAACTATTAGGGGGGGTGCTGTGTATAACACTATTATTGGGGTGCTGTGTATTAAACTATTAGGGGGGTGCTGTGTATAACACTATTATTGGGGTGCTGTGTATTAAATTATTAGGGGGGTTCTGTGTATAACACTATTAGGGGGGTGCTGTGTATAACAGTATTAGGGGGGGTGCTGTGTATTAAATTATTAGGGGGGTGTTGTGTATTAAACTATTAGGGGGGGTGCTGTGTATTAAACTATTAGGGGGGTGCTGTGTATAACACTATTAGGGGGGTGCTGTGTATTAAACTATTAGGGGGGTGCTTTGTATAACACTATTAGGGGGGTGCTGTGTATAACACTATTAGGGGGGTGCTGTGTATTAAACTATTGGGGGGTGCTGTGTATAACACTATTAGGGGGGTGCTGTGTATAACAATATTAGGGGGGTGCTGTGTATTAAACTATTAGGGGGGTGTTGTGTATAACACTATTATTGGGGTGCTGTGTATTAAACTATTAGGGGGGTGTTGTGTATAATACTATTAGGGGGGTGCTGTGTATTAAACTATTAGGGGGGTGCTGTGTATAACACTATTAGGGGGGTTCTGTGTATAACACTATTAGGGGGGTGCTGTGTATTAAACTATTAGGGGGGTGCTGTGTATAACACTATTAGGGGGTGCTGTGTATTAAACAATTAGGGGGGTGCTGTGTATTAAACTATTAGGGGGGTGCTGTGTATAACACTATTGGGGGGGTGCTGTGTAATAAACTATTAGGGGGGTTCTGTGTATAACACTATTATTGGGGTGCTGTGTATTAAACTATTAGGGGGGTGCTGTGTATAACACTATTATTGGGGTGCTGTGTATTAAATTATTAGGGGGGTTCTGTGTATAACACTATTAGGGGGGTGCTGTGTATAACACTATTAGGGGGGTGCTGTGTATAACAATATTAGGGGGGTGCTGTGTATAACACTATTAGGGGGGTGCTGTGTATAACACTATTAGGGGGGTGCTGTGTATTAAACTATTAGGGGGGTGCTGTGTATAACACTATTATTGGGGTGCTGTGTATTAAACTATTAGGGGGGTGCTGTGTATAACACTATTAGGGGGGTGCTGTGTATTAAATTATTAGGGGGGTGCTGTGTATTAAACAATTAGGGGGGTGCTGTGTATTAAACAATTAGGGGGGTGCTGTGTATTAAACTATTAGGGGGGTGCTGTGTATAACACTATTAGTGGGGTGCTGTGTATTAAACTATTAGGGGGGTGCTGTGTATAACACTATTATTGGGGTGCTGTGTATTAAACTATTAGGGGGGTGCTGTGTATAACACTATTATTGGGGTGCTGTGTATTAAATTATTAGGGGGGTTCTGTGTATAACACTATTAGGGGGGTGCTGTGTATAACAGTATTAGGGGGGGTGCTGTGTATTAAATTATTAGGGGGTGTTGTGTATTAAACTATTAGGGGGGTGCTGTGTATTAAACTATTAGGGGGGTGCTGTGTATAACACTATTAGGGGGGTGCTGTGTATTAAACTATTAGGGGGGTGCTTTGTATAACACTATTAGGGGGGTGCTGTGTATAACACTATTAGGGGGGTGCTGTGTATTAAACTATTGGGGGGTGCTGTGTATAACACTATTAGGGGGGTGCTGTGTATAACAATATTAGGGGGGTGCTGTGTATAACACTATTAGGGGGGGTGCTGTGTATAACACTATTAGGTTGGTGCTGTGTATTAAACTATTAGGGGGGTGCTGTGTATAACACTATTATTGGGGTGCTGTGTATTAAACTATTAGGGGGTGCTGTGTATAACACTATTAGGGGGGTGCTGTGTATTAAATTATTAGGGGGGTGCTGTGTATTAAACAATTAGGGGGGTGCTGTGTATTAAACAATTAGGGGGTGCTGTGTATTAAACAATTAGGGGGTGCTGTGTATTAAACTATTAGGGGGGTGCTGTGTATAACACTATTAGGGGGGTGCTGTGTATAACACTATTGGGGGGTGCTGTGTATTAAACTATTAGGGGGGTGCTGTGTATAACACTATTATTGGGGTGCTGTGTATTAAACTATTAGGGGGGTGCTGTGTATAACACTATTATTGGGGTGCTGTGTATTAAATTATTAGGGGGGTTCTGTGTATAACACTATTAGGGGGGTGCTGTGTATAACACTATTAGGGGGGTGCTGTGTATTAAACTATTAGGGGGGTGCTGTGTATAACACTATTAGGGGGGTGCTGTGTATTAAACTATTAGGGGGGTGCTTTGTATAACACTATTAGGGGGGTGCTGTGTATAACACTATTAGGGGGGTGCTGTGTATTAAACTATTAGGGGGGTGCTTTGTATAACACTATTAGGGGGGTGCTGTGTATAACACTATTAGGGGGGTGCTGTGTATTAAACTATTGGGGGGTGCTGTGTATAACACTATTAGGGGGGTGCTGTGTATAACAATATTAGGGGGGTGCTGTGTATAACACTATTAGGGGGGTGCTGTGTATAACACTATTAGGTTGGTGCTGTGTATTAAACTATTAGGGGGGTGCTGTGTATAACACTATTATTGGTGTGCTGTGTATTAAACTATTAGGGGGTGCTGTGTATAACACTATTAGGGGGGTGCTGTGTATTAAATTATTAGGGGGGTGCTGTGTATTAAACAATTAGGGGGGTGCTGTGTATTAAACAATTAGGGGGTGCTGTGTATTAAACAATTAGGGGGTGCTGTGTATTAAACTATTAGGGGGGTGCTGTGTATAACACTATTAGGGGGGTGCTGTGTATAACACTATTGGGGGGTGCTGTGTATTAAACTATTAGGGGGGTGCTGTGTATAACACTATTATTGGGGTGCTGTGTATTAAACTATTAGGGGGGTGCTGTGTATAACACTATTATTGGGGTGCTGTGTATTAAATTATTAGGGGGGTTCTGTGTATAACACTATTAGGGGGGTGCTGTGTATAACACTATTAGGGGGGTGCTGTGTATTAAACTATTAGGGGGGTGCTGTGTATAACACTATTAGGGGGGTGCTGTGTATTAAACTATTAGGGGGGTGCTTTGTATAACACTATTAGGGGGGTGCTGTGTATAACACTATTAGGGGGGTGCTGTGTATTAAACTATTAGGGGGGTGCTGTGTATAACACTATTAGGGGGTTGCTGTGTATAACAATATTAGGGGGGTGCTGTGTATAACACTATTAGGGGGGTGCTGTGTATAACACTATTAGGGGGGTGCTGTGTATTAAACTATTAGGGGGGTGCTGTGTATAACACTATTATTGGGGTGCTGTGTATTAAACTATTAGGGGGGTGCTGTGTATTAAACTATTAGGGGGGTGCTGTGTATAACACTATTAGGTTGGTGCTGTGTATTAAACTATTAGGGGGGTGCTGTGTATAACACTATTATTGGGGTGCTGTGTATTAAACTATTAGGGGGGTGCTGTGTATAACACTATTAGGGGGGTGCTGTGTATTAAATTATTAGGGGGGTGCTGTGTATTAAACAATTAGGGGGGTGCAGTGTATTAAACTATTAGGGGGGTGCTGTGTATAACACTATTATTGGTGTGCTGTGTATTAAACTATTAGGGGGTGCTGTGTATAACACTATTAGGGGGGTGCTGTGTATTAAATTATTAGGGGGGTGCTGTGTATTAAACAATTAGGGGGGTGCTGTGTATTAAACAATTAGGGGGTGCTGTGTATTAAACAATTAGGGGGTGCTGTGTATTAAACTATTAGGGGGGTGCTGTGTATAACACTATTAGGGGGGTGCTGTGTATAACACTATTGGGGGGTGCTGTGTATTAAACTATTAGGGGGGTGCTGTGTATAACACTATTATTGGGGTGCTGTGTATTAAACTATTAGGGGGGTGCTGTGTATAACACTATTATTGGGGTGCTGTGTATTAAATTATTAGGGGGGTTCTGTGTATAACACTATTAGGGGGGTGCTGTGTATAACACTATTAGGGGGGTGCTGTGTATTAAACTATTAGGGGGGTGCTGTGTATAACACTATTAGGGGGGTGCTGTGTATTAAACTATTAGGGGGGTGCTTTGTATAACACTATTAGGGGGGTGCTGTGTATAACACTATTAGGGGGGTGCTGTGTATTAAACTATTAGGGGGGTGCTTTGTATAACACTATTAGGGGGGTGCTGTGTATAACACTATTAGGGGGGTGCTGTGTATTAAACTATTGGGGGGTGCTGTGTATAACACTATTAGGGGGGTGCTGTGTATAACAATATTAGGGGGGTGCTGTGTATAACACTATTAGGGGGGTGCTGTGTATAACACTATTAGGTTGGTGCTGTGTATTAAACTATTAGGGGGGTGCTGTGTATAACACTATTATTGGTGTGCTGTGTATTAAACTATTAGGGGGTGCTGTGTATAACACTATTAGGGGGGTGCTGTGTATTAAATTATTAGGGGGGTGCTGTGTATTAAACAATTAGGGGGGTGCTGTGTATTAAACAATTAGGGGGTGCTGTGTATTAAACAATTAGGGGGTGCTGTGTATTAAACTATTAGGGGGGTGCTGTGTATAACACTATTAGGGGGGTGCTGTGTATAACACTATTGGGGGGTGCTGTGTATTAAACTATTAGGGGGGTGCTGTGTATAACACTATTATTGGGGTGCTGTGTATTAAACTATTAGGGGGGTGCTGTGTATAACACTATTATTGGGGTGCTGTGTATTAAATTATTAGGGGGGTTCTGTGTATAACACTATTAGGGGGGTGCTGTGTATAACACTATTAGGGGGGTGCTGTGTATTAAACTATTAGGGGGGTGCTGTGTATAACACTATTAGGGGGGTGCTGTGTATTAAACTATTAGGGGGGTGCTTTGTATAACACTATTAGGGGGGTGCTGTGTATAACACTATTAGGGGGGTGCTGTGTATTAAACTATTAGGGGGGTGCTGTGTATAACACTATTAGGGGGTTGCTGTGTATAACAATATTAGGGGGGTGCTGTGTATAACACTATTAGGGGGGTGCTGTGTATAACACTATTAGGGGGGTGCTGTGTATTAAACTATTAGGGGGGTGCTGTGTATAACACTATTATTGGGGTGCTGTGTATTAAACTATTAGGGGGGTGCTGTGTATTAAACTATTAGGGGGGTGCTGTGTATAACACTATTAGGTTGGTGCTGTGTATTAAACTATTAGGGGGGTGCTGTGTATAACACTATTATTGGGGTGCTGTGTATTAAACTATTAGGGGGGTGCTGTGTATAACACTATTAGGGGGGTGCTGTGTATTAAATTATTAGGGGGGTGCTGTGTATTAAACAATTAGGGGGGTGCAGTGTATTAAACAATTAGGGGGGTGCTGTGTATTAAACTATTAGGGGGTGCTGTGTATAACACTATTAGGGGGGTGCTGTGTATAACACTATTGGGGGGGTGCTGTGTATTAAACTATTAGGGGGGTGCTGTGTATAACACTATTATTGGGGTGCTGTGTATTAAACTATTAGGGGGGTGCTGTGTATAACACTATTATTGGGGTGCTTTGTATAACACTATTAGGGGGGTGCTGTGTATAACACTATTAGGGGGGTGCTGTGTATTAAACTATTAGGGGGGTGCTTTGTATAACACTATTAGGGGGGTGCTGTGTATAACACTATTAGGGGGGTGCTGTGTATTAAACTATTAGGGGGGTGCTGTGTATAACACTATTAGGGGGGTGCTGTGTATAACAATATTAGGGGGGTGCTGTGTATAACACTATTAGGGGGGTGCTGTGTATAACACTATTAGGTTGGTGCTGTGTATTAAACTCTTAGGGGGGTGCTGTGTATAACACTATTATTGGGGTGCTGTGTATTAAACTATTAGAGGAGTGCTGTGTATAACACTATTAGGGGGGTGCTGTGTATTAAATTATTAGGGGGGTGCTGTGTATTAAACAATTAGGGGGGTGCTGTGTATTAAACAATTAGGGGGTGCTGTGTATTAAACTATTAGGGGGGTGCTGTGTATAACACTATTAGGGGGGTGCTGTGTATAACACTATTGGGGGGTGCTGTGTATTAAACTATTAGGGGGGTGCTGTGTATAACACTATTATTGGGGTGCTGTGTATTAAACTATTAGGGGGGTGCTGTGTATAACACTATTATTGGGGTGCTGTGTTTTAAAATATTAGGGGGGTTCTGTGTATAACACTATTAGGGGGGTGCTGTGTATAACACTATTAGGGGGGTGCTGTGTATTAAACTATTAGGGGGGTGCTGTGTATAACACTATTATTGGGGTGCTGTGTATTAAACTATTAGGGGGGTGCTGTGTATAACACTATTAGGGGGGTGCTGTGTATAACACTATTAGGGGGGTGCTGTGTATTAAATTATTAGGGGGGTGCTGTGTATTAAACAATTAGGGGGGTGCTGTGTATTAAACAATTAGGGGGGTGCTGTGTATTAAACTATTAGGGGGGTGCTGTGTATAACACTATTAGGGGGGTGCTGTGTATTAAACTATTAGGGGGGTGCTGTGTATAACACTATTATTGGGGTGCTGTGTATTAAACTATTAGGGGGGTGCTGTGTATAACACTATTAGGGGGGTGCTGTGTATAACACTATTAGGGGGGTGCTGTGTATTAAATTATTAGGGGGGTGCTGTGTATTAAACAATTAGGGGGGTGCTGTGTATAATACTATTAGGGGGGTGCTGTGTATTAAACTATTAGGGGGGTGCTGTGTATAACACTATTAGGGGGGTTCTGTGTATAACACTATTAGGGGGGTGCTGTGTATTAAACTATTAGGGGGATGCTGTGTATAACACTATTAGGGGGTGCTGTGTATTAAACTATTAGGGGGGTGCTGTGTATAACACTATTAGGGGGGTGCTGTGTATAACACTATTAGGGGGGTGC
This sequence comes from Leptodactylus fuscus, assembly GCF_031893055.1. Taxonomy (NCBI): domain Eukaryota; kingdom Metazoa; phylum Chordata; class Amphibia; order Anura; family Leptodactylidae; genus Leptodactylus; species Leptodactylus fuscus. Next base: position 30,363 of record NW_027440985.1, read on the forward strand.
TGTGTATTAAACTATTAGGGGGGTGCTGTGTATAACACTATTATTGGGGTGCTGTGTATTAAACTATTAGGGGGGTACTGTGTATAATACTATTAGGGGGGTGCTGTGTATTAAACTATTAGGGGGGTGCTGTGTATAACACTATTAGGGGGGTTCTGTGTATAACACTATTAGGGGGGTGCTGTGTATTAAACTATTAGGGGGGTGCTGTGTATAACACTATTAGGGGGTGCTGTGTATTAAACAATTAGGGGGGTGCTGTGTATTAAACTATTAGGGGGGTGCTGTGTATAACACTATTGGGGGGGTGCTGTGTATTAAACTATTAGGGGGGTTCTGTGTATAACACTATTATTGGGGTGCTGTGTATTAAACTATTAGGGGGGTGCTGTGTATAACACTATTATTGGGGTGCTGTGTATTAAATTATTAGGGGGGTTCTGTGTATAACACTATTAGGGGGGTGCTGTGTATAACACTATTAGGGGGGTGCTGTGTATAACAATATTAGGGGGGTGCTGTGTATAACACTATTAGGGGGGTGCTGTGTATAACACTATTAGGGGGGTGCTGTGTATTAAACTATTAGGGGGGTGCTGTGTATAACACTATTATTGGGGTGCTGTGTATTAAACTATTAGGGGGGTGCTGTGTATAACACTATTAGGGGGGTGCTGTGTATTAAATTATTAGGGGGGTGCTGTGTATTAAACAATTAGGGGGGTGCTGTGTATTAAACAATTAGGGGGGTGCTGTGTATTAAACTATTAGGGGGGTGCTGTGTATAACACTATTAGGGGGGTGCTGTGTATTAAACTATTAGGGGGGTGCTGTGTATAACACTATTATTGGGGTGCTGTGTATTAAACTATTAGGGGGGTGCTGTGTATAACACTATTATTGGGGTGCTGTGTATTAAATTATTAGGGGGGTTCTGTGTATAACACTATTAGGGGGGTGCTGTGTATAACAGTATTAGGGGGGGTGCTGTGTATTAAATTATTAGGGGGGTGTTGTGTATTAAACTATTAGGGGGGTGCTGTGTATTAAACTATTAGGGGGGTGCTGTGTATAACACTATTAGGGGGGTGCTGTGTATTAAACTATTAGGGGGGTGCTTTGTATAACACTATTAGGGGGGTGCTGTGTATAACACTATTAGGGGGGTGCTGTGTATTAAACTATTGGGGGGTGCTGTGTATAACACTATTAGGGGGGTGCTGTGTATAACAATATTAGGGGGGTGCTGTGTATTAAACTATTAGGGGGGTGCTGTGTATAACACTATTATTGGGGTGCTGTGTATTAAACTATTAGGGGGGTGTTGTGTATAATACTATTAGGGGGGTGCTGTGTATTAAACTATTAGGGGGGTGCTGTGTATAACACTATTAGGGGGGTTCTGTGTATAACACTATTAGGGGGGTGCTGTGTATTAAACTATTAGGGGGGTGCTGTGTATAACACTATTAGGGGGTGCTGTGTATTAAACAATTAGGGGGGTGCTGTGTATTAAACTATTAGGGGGGTGCTGTGTATAACACTATTGGGGGGGTGCTGTGTAATAAACTATTAGGGGGGTTCTGTGTATAACACTATTATTGGGGTGCTGTGTATTAAACTATTAGGGGGGTGCTGTGTATAACACTATTATTGGGGTGCTGTGTATTAAATTATTAGGGGGGTTCTGTGTATAACACTATTAGGGGGGTGCTGTGTATAACACTATTAGGGGGGTGCTGTGTATAACAATATTAGGGGGGTGCTGTGTATAACACTATTAGGGGGGTGCTGTGTATAACACTATTAGGGGGGTGCTGTGTATTAAACTATTAGGGGGGTGCTGTGTATAACACTATTATTGGGGTGCTGTGTATTAAACTATTAGGGGGGTGCTGTGTATAACACTATTAGGGGGGTGCTGTGTATTAAATTATTAGGGGGGTGCTGTGTATTAAACAATTAGGGGGGTGCTGTGTATTAAACAATTAGGGGGGTGCTGTGTATTAAACTATTAGGGGGGTGCTGTGTATAACACTATTAGGGGGGTGCTGTGTATTAAACTATTAGGGGGGTGCTGTGTATAACACTATTATTGGGGTGCTGTGTATTAAACTATTAGGGGGGTGCTGTGTATAACACTATTATTGGGGTGCTGTGTATTAAATTATTAGGGGGGTTATGTGTATAACACTATTAGGGGGGTGCTGTGTATAACAGTATTAGGGGGGGTGCTGTGTATTAAATTATTAGGGGGTGTTGTGTATTAAACTATTAGGGGGGTGCTGTGTATTAAACTATTAGGGGGGTGCTGTGTATAACACTATTAGGGGGGTGCTGTGTATTAAACTATTAGGGGGGTGCTTTGTATAACACTATTAGGGGGGTGCTGTGTATAACACTATTAGGGGGGTGCTGTGTATTAAACTATTGGGGGGTGCTGTGTATAACACTATTAGGGGGGTGCTGTGTATAACAATATTAGGGGGGTGCTGTGTATAACACTATTAGGGGGGTGCTGTGTATAACACTATTAGGTTGGTGCTGTGTATTAAACTATTAGGGGGGTGCTGTGTATAACACTATTATTGGGGTGCTGTGTATTAAACTATTAGGGGGTGCTGTGTATAACACTATTAGGGGGGTGCTGTGTATTAAATTATTAGGGGGGTGCTGTGTATTAAACAATTAGGGGGGTGCTGTGTATTAAACAATTAGGGGGTGCTGTGTATTAAACAATTAGGGGGTGCTGTGTATTAAACTATTAGGGGGGTGCTGTGTATAACACTATTAGGGGGGTGCTGTGTATAACACTATTGGGGGTGCTGTGTATTAAACTATTAGGGGGGTGCTGTGTATAACACTATTATTGGGGTGCTGTGTATTAAACTATTAGGGGGGTGCTGTGTATAACACTATTATTGGGGTGCTGTGTATTAAATTATTAGGGGGGTTCTGTGTATAACACTATTAGGGGGGTGCTGTGTATAACACTATTAGGGGGGTGCTGTGTATTAAACTATTAGGGGGGTGCTGTGTATAACACTATTAGGGGGGTGCTGTGTATTAAACTATTAGGGGGGTGCTTTGTATAACACTATTAGGGGGGTGCTGTGTATAACACTATTAGGGGGGTGCTGTGTATTAAACTATTAGGGGGGTGCTTTGTATAACACTATTAGGGGGGTGCTGTGTATAACACTATTAGGGGGGTGCTGTGTATTAAACTATTGGGGGGTGCTGTGTATAACACTATTAGGGGGGTGCTGTGTATAACAATATTAGGGGGGTGCTGTGTATAACACTATTAGGGGGGTGCTGTGTATAACACTATTAGGTTGGTGCTGTGTATTAAACTATTAGGGGGGTGCTGTGTATAACACTATTATTGGTGTGCTGTGTATTAAACTATTAGGGGGTGCTGTGTATAACACTATTAGGGGGGTGCTGTGTATTAAATTATTAGGGGGGTGCTGTGTATTAAACAATTAGGGGGGTGCTGTGTATTAAACAATTAGGGGGTGCTGTGTATTAAACAATTAGGGGGTGCTGTGTATTAAACTATTAGGGGGGTGCTGTGTATAACACTATTAGGGGGGTGCTGTGTATAACACTATTGGGGGGTGCTGTGTATTAAACTATTAGGGGGGTGCTGTGTATAACACTATTATTGGGGTGCTGTGTATTAAACTATTAGGGGGGTGCTGTGTATAACACTATTATTGGGGTGCTGTGTATTAAATTATTAGGGGGGTTCTGTGTATAACACTATTAGGGGGGTGCTGTGTATAACACTATTAGGGGGGTGCTGTGTATTAAACTATTAGGGGGGTGCTGTGTATAACACTATTAGGGGGGTGCTGTGTATTAAACTATTAGGGGGGTGCTTTGTATAACACTATTAGGGGGGTGCTGTGTATAACACTATTAGGGGGGTGCTGTGTATTAAACTATTAGGGGGGTGCTGTGTATAACACTATTAGGGGGTTGCTGTGTATAACAATATTAGGGGGGTGCTGTGTATAACACTATTAGGGGGGTGCTGTGTATAACACTATTAGGGGGGTGCTGTGTATTAAACTATTAGGGGGGTGCTGTGTATAACACTATTATTGGGGTGCTGTGTATTAAACTATTAGGGGGGTGCTGTGTATAACACTATTAGGGGGGTGCTGTGTATTAAATTATTAGGGGGGTGCTGTGTATTAAACAATTAGGGGGGTGATGTGTATTAAACAATTAGGGGGTGCTGTGTATTAAACTATTAGGGGGGTGCTGTGTATAACACTATTAGGGGGGTGCTGTGTATAACACTATTGGGGGGTGCTGTGTATTAAACTATTAGGGGGGTGCTGTGTATTAAACTATTAGGGGGGTGCTGTGTATAACACTATTAGGTTGGTGCTGTGTATTAAACTATTAGGGGGGTGCTGTGTATAACACTATTATTGGGGTGCTGTGTATTAAACTATTAGGGGGGTGCTGTGTATAACACTATTAGGGGGGTGCTGTGTATTAAACTATTAGGGGGGTGCTGTGTATAACACTATTATTGGGGTGCTGTGTATTAAATTATTAGGGGGGTTCTGTGTATAACACTATTAGGGGGGTGCTGTGTATAACAGTATTAGGGGGGTGCTGTGTATTAAACTATTAGGGGGGTGCTGTGTATAACACTATTAAGGGGGTTCTGTGTATAACACTATTAGGGGGGTGCTGTGTATAACACTTTAAGGGGGGTGCTGTGTATTAAACTATTAGGGGGGTGCTGTGTATAACACTATTATTGGGGTGCTGTGTATTAAACTATTAGGGGGGTGCTGTGTATAACACTATTAGGGGGGTGCTGTGTATAACACTATTAGGGGGGTGCTGTGTATTAAACTATTAGGGGGGTGCTGTGTATTAAACTATTAGGGGGCTGCTGTGTATAACACTATTAGGGGGTGCTGTTTATTAAATTATTAGGGGGGTGCTGTGTATTAAACTATTAGGGGGGTGCTGTGTATTAAACTATTACGGGGGTGCTGTGTTTTAAATTATTAGGGGGGTGCTGTGTATAACACTACTAGGGGGGTGCTGTGTAGTAAACAATTAGGGGGGTGCTGTGTATAACACTATTAGGGGGGTGCTGTGTATTAAATTATTAGGGGGCTGCTGTGTATTAAACTATTAGGGGGGTGCTGTGTATAACACTATTAGGGGGGTGCTGTGTATAATACTATTAGGGGGGTGCTGTGTATTAAACTATTAGGGGGGTGCTGTGTATAACACTATTAGGGGGGTGCTGTGTATTAAACTATTAGGGGGGTGCTGTGTATAACACTATTATTGGGGTGCTGTGTATTAAACTATTAGGGGGGTGCTGTGTATAACACTATTAGGGGGGTGCTGTGTATAACACTATTAGGGGGGTGCTGTGTATTAAATTATTAGGGGGGTGCTGTGTATTAAACAATTAGGGGGGTGCTGTGTATAATACTATTAGGGGGGTGCTGTGTATTAAACTATTAGGGGGGTGCTGTGTATAACACTATTAGGGGGGTTCTGTGTATAACACTATTAGGGGGGTGCTGTGTATTAAACTATTAGGGGGATGCTGTGTATAACACTATTAGGGGGTGCTGTGTATTAAACTATTAGGGGGGTGCTGTGTATAACACTATTAGGGGGGTGCTGTGTATAACACTATTAGGGGGGTGCTGTGTATTAAACTATTAGGGGGGTGCTGTGTATAACACTATTATTGGGGTGCTGTGTATTAAACTATTAGGGGGGTACTGTGTATAATACTATTAGGGGGGTGCTGTGTATTAAACTATTAGGGGGGTGCTGTGTATAACACTATTAGGGGGGTTCTGTGTATAACACTATTAGGGGGGTGCTGTGTATTAAACTATTAGGGGGGTGCTGTGTATAACACTATTAGGGGGTGCTGTGTATTAAACAATTAGGGGGGTGCTGTGTATTAAACTATTAGGGGGGTGCTGTGTATAACACTATTGGGGGGGTGCTGTGTATTAAACTATTAGGGGGGTTCTGTGTATAACACTATTATTGGGGTGCTGTGTATTAAACTATTAGGGGGGTGCTGTGTATAACACTATTATTGGGGTGCTGTGTATTAAATTATTAGGGGGGTTCTGTGTATAACACTATTAGGGGGGTGCTGTGTATAACACTATTAGGGGGGTGCTGTGTATAACAATATTAGGGGGGTGCTGTGTATAACACTATTAGGGGGGTGCTGTGTATAACACTATTAGGGGGGTGCTGTGTATTAAACTATTAGGGGGGTGCTGTGTATAACACTATTATTGGGGTGCTGTGTATTAAACTATTAGGGGGGTGCTGTGTATAACACTATTAGGGGGGTGCTGTGTATTAAATTATTAGGGGGGTGCTGTGTATTAAACAATTAGGGGGGTGCTGTGTATTAAACAATTAGGGGGGTGCTGTGTATTAAACTATTAGGGGGGTGCTGTGTATAACACTATTAGGGGGGTGCTGTGTATTAAACTATTAGGGGGGTGCTGTGTATAACACTATTATTGGGGTGCTGTGTATTAAACTATTAGGGGGGTGCTGTGTATAACACTATTATTGGGGTGCTGTGTATTAAATTATTAGGGGGGTTCTGTGTATAACACTATTAGGGGGGTGCTGTGTATAACAGTATTAGGGGGGGTGCTGTGTATTAAATTATTAGGGGGGTGTTGTGTATTAAACTATTAGGGGGGTGCTGTGTATTAAACTATTAGGGGGGTGCTGTGTATAACACTATTAGGGGGGTGCTGTGTATTAAACTATTAGGGGGGTGCTTTGTATAACACTATTAGGGGGGTGCTGTGTATAACACTATTAGGGGGGTGCTGTGTATTAAACTATTGGGGGGTGCTGTGTATAACACTATTAGGGGGGTGCTGTGTATAACAATATTAGGGGGGTGCTGTGTATTAAACTATTAGGGGGGTGCTGTGTATAACACTATTATTGGGGTGCTGTGTATTAAACTATTAGGGGGGTGTTGTGTATAATACTATTAGGGGGGTGCTGTGTATTAAACTATTAGGGGGGTGCTGTGTATAACACTATTAGGGGGGTTCTGTGTATAACACTATTAGGGGGGTGCTGTGTATTAAACTATTAGGGGGGTGCTGTGTATAACACTATTAGGGGGTGCTGTGTATTAAACAATTAGGGGGGTGCTGTGTATTAAACTATTAGGGGGGTGCTGTGTATAACACTATTGGGGGGGTGCTGTGTAATAAACTATTAGGGGGGTTCTGTGTATAACACTATTATTGGGGTGCTGTGTATTAAACTATTAGGGGGGTGCTGTGTATAACACTATTATTGGGGTGCTGTGTATTAAATTATTAGGGGGGTTCTGTGTATAACACTATTAGGGGGGTGCTGTGTATAACACTATTAGGGGGGTGCTGTGTATAACAATATTAGGGGGGTGCTGTGTATAACACTATTAGGGGGGTGCTGTGTATAACACTATTAGGGGGGTGCTGTGTATTAAACTATTAGGGGGGTGCTGTGTATAACACTATTATTGGGGTGCTGTGTATTAAACTATTAGGGGGGTGCTGTGTATAACACTATTAGGGGGGTGCTGTGTATTAAATTATTAGGGGGGTGCTGTGTATTAAACAATTAGGGGGGTGCTGTGTATTAAACAATTAGGGGGGTGCTGTGTATTAAACTATTAGGGGGGTGCTGTGTATAACACTATTAGGGGGGTGCTGTGTATTAAACTATTAGGGGGGTGCTGTGTATAACACTATTATTGGGGTGCTGTGTATTAAACTATTAGGGGGGTGCTGTGTATAACACTATTATTGGGGTGCTGTGTATTAAATTATTAGGGGGGTTATGTGTATAACACTATTAGGGGGGTGCTGTGTATAACAGTATTAGGGGGGGTGCTGTGTATTAAATTATTAGGGGGTGTTGTGTATTAAACTATTAGGGGGGTGCTGTGTATTAAACTATTAGGGGGGTGCTGTGTATAACACTATTAGGGGGGTGCTGTGTATTAAACTATTAGGGGGGTGCTTTGTATAACACTATTAGGGGGGTGCTGTGTATAACACTATTAGGGGGGTGCTGTGTATTAAACTATTGGGGGGTGCTGTGTATAACACTATTAGGGGGGTGCTGTGTATAACAATATTAGGGGGGTGCTGTGTATAACACTATTAGGGGGGTGCTGTGTATAACACTATTAGGTTGGTGCTGTGTATTAAACTATTAGGGGGGTGCTGTGTATAACACTATTATTGGGGTGCTGTGTATTAAACTATTAGGGGGTGCTGTGTATAACACTATTAGGGGGGTGCTGTGTATTAAATTATTAGGGGGGTGCTGTGTATTAAACAATTAGGGGGGTGCTGTGTATTAAACAATTAGGGGGTGCTGTGTATTAAACAATTAGGGGGTGCTGTGTATTAAACTATTAGGGGGGTGCTGTGTATAACACTATTAGGGGGGTGCTGTGTATAACACTATTGGGGGTGCTGTGTATTAAACTATTAGGGGGGTGCTGTGTATAACACTATTATTGGGGTGCTGTGTATTAAACTATTAGGGGGGTGCTGTGTATAACACTATTATTGGGGTGCTGTGTATTAAATTATTAGGGGGGTTCTGTGTATAACACTATTAGGGGGGTGCTGTGTATAACACTATTAGGGGGGGTGCTGTGTATTAAACTATTAGGGGGGTGCTGTGTATAACACTATTAGGGGGGTGCTGTGTATTAAACTATTAGGGGGGTGCTTTGTATAACACTATTAGGGGGGTGCTGTGTATAACACTATTAGGGGGGTGCTGTGTATTAAACTATTAGGGGGGTGCTTTGTATAACACTATTAGGGGGGTGCTGTGTATAACACTATTAGGGGGGTGCTGTGTATTAAACTATTGGGGGGTGCTGTGTATAACACTATTAGGGGGGTGCTGTGTATAACAATATTAGGGGGGTGCTGTGTATAACACTATTAGGGGGGTGCTGTGTATAACACTATTAGGTTGGTGCTGTGTATTAAACTATTAGGGGGGTGCTGTGTATAACACTATTATTGGTGTGCTGTGTATTAAACTATTAGGGGGTGCTGTGTATAACACTATTAGGGGGGTGCTGTGTATTAAATTATTAGGGGGGTGCTGTGTATTAAACAATTAGGGGGGTGCTGTGTATTAAACAATTAGGGGGTGCTGTGTATTAAACAATTAGGGGGTGCTGTGTATTAAACTATTAGGGGGGTGCTGTGTATAACACTATTAGGGGGGTGCTGTGTATAACACTATTGGGGGGTGCTGTGTATTAAACTATTAGGGGGGTGCTGTGTATAACACTATTATTGGGGTGCTGTGTATTAAACTATTAGGGGGGTGCTGTGTATAACACTATTATTGGGGTGCTGTGTATTAAATTATTAGGGGGGTTCTGTGTATAACACTATTAGGGGGGTGCTGTGTATAACACTATTAGGGGGGTGCTGTGTATTAAACTATTAGGGGGGTGCTGTGTATAACACTATTAGGGGGGTGCTGTGTATTAAACTATTAGGGGGGTGCTTTGTATAACACTATTAGGGGGGTGCTGTGTATAACACTATTAGGGGGGTGCTGTGTATTAAACTATTAGGGGGGTGCTGTGTATAACACTATTAGGGGGTTGCTGTGTATAACAATATTAGGGGGGTGCTGTGTATAACACTATTAGGGGGGTGCTGTGTATAACACTATTAGGGGGGTGCTGTGTATTAAACTATTAGGGGGGTGCTGTGTATAACACTATTATTGGGGTGCTGTGTATTAAACTATTAGGGGGGTGCTGTGTATAACACTATTAGGGGGGTGCTGTGTATTAAATTATTAGGGGGGTGCTGTGTATTAAACAATTAGGGGGGTGATGTGTATTAAACAATTAGGGGGTGCTGTGTATTAAACTATTAGGGGGGTGCTGTGTATAACACTATTAGGGGGGTGCTGTGTATAACACTATTGGGGGGTGCTGTGTATTAAACTATTAGGGGGGTGCTGTGTATTAAACTATTAGGGGGGTGCTGTGTATAACACTATTAGGTTGGTGCTGTGTATTAAACTATTAGGGGGGTGCTGTGTATAACACTATTATTGGGGTGCTGTGTATTAAACTATTAGGGGGGTGCTGTGTATAACACTATTAGGGGGGTGCTGTGTATTAAACTATTAGGGGGGTGCTGTGTATAACACTATTATTGGGGTGCTGTGTATTAAATTATTAGGGGGGTTCTGTGTATAACACTATTAGGGGGGTGCTGTGTATAACAGTATTAGGGGGGTGCTGTGTATTAAACTATTAGGGGGGTGCTGTGTATAACACTATTAAGGGGGTTCTGTGTATAACACTATTAGGGGGGTGCTGTGTATAACACTTTAAGGGGGGTGCTGTGTATTAAACTATTAGGGGGGTGCTGTGTATAACACTATTATTGGGGTGCTGTGTATTAAACTATTAGGGGGGTGCTGTGTATAACACTATTAGGGGGGTGCTGTGTATAACACTATTAGGGGGGTGCTGTGTATTAAACTATTAGGGGGGTGCTGTGTATTAAACTATTAGGGGGCTGCTGTGTATAACACTATTAGGGGGTGCTGTTTATTAAATTATTAGGGGGGTGCTGTGTATTAAACTATTAGGGGGGTGCTGTGTATTAAACTATTACGGGGGTGCTGTGTTTTAAATTATTAGGGGGGTGCTGTGTATAACACTACTAGGGGGGTGCTGTGTAGTAAACAATTAGGGGGGTGCTGTGTATAACACTATTAGGGGGGTGCTGTGTATTAAATTATTAGGGGGCTGCTGTGTATTAAACTATTAGGGGGGTGCTGTGTATAACACTATTAGGGGGGTGCTGTGTATAATACTATTAGGGGGGTGCTGTGTATTAAACTATTAGGGGGGTGCTGTGTATAACACTATTAGGGGGGTTCTGTGTATAACACTATTAGGGGGTGCTGTGTATTAAACTATTAGGGGGGTGCTGTGTATAACACTATTAGGGGGTGCTGTTTATTAAACTATTAGGGGGGTGCTGTGTATTAAACTATTAGGGGGGTGCTGTGTATAACACTATTAGGTTGGTGCTGTGTATTAAACTATTAGGGGGGTGCTGTGTATAACACTATTATTGGGGTGCTGTGTATTAAACTATTAGGGGGGTGATGTGTATAACACTATTAGGGGGGTGCTGTGTATTAAATTATTAGGGGGGTGCTGTGTATTAAACAATTAGGGGGGTGCAGTGTATTAAACAATTAGGGGGGTGCTGTGTATTAAACTATTAGGGGGTGCTGTGTATAACACTATTAGGGGGGTGCTGTGTATAACACTATTGGGGGGGTGCTGTGTATTAAACTATTAGGGGGGTGCTGTGTATAACACTATTATTGGGGTGCTGTGTATTAAACTATTAGGGGGGTGCTGTGTATAACACTATTATTGGGGTGCTTTGTATAACACTATTAGGGGGGTGCTGTGTATAACACTATTAGGGGGGTGCTGTGTATTAAACTATTAGGGGGGTGCTTTGTATAACACTATTAGGGGGGTGCTGTGTATAACACTATTAGGGGGGTGCTGTGTATTAAACTATTAGGGGGGTGCTGTGTATAACACTATTAGGGGGGTGCTGTGTATAACAATATTAGGGGGGTGCTGTGTATAACACTATTAGGGGGGTGCTGTGTATAACACTATTAGGGGGGTGCTGTGTATAACACTATTAGGTTGGTGCTGTGTATTAAACTCTTAGGGGGGTGCTGTGTATAACACTATTATTGGGGTGCTGTGTATTAAACTATTAGGGGAGTGCTGTGTATAACACTATTAGGGGGGTGCTGTGTATTAAATTATTAGGGGGGTGCTGTGTATTAAACAATTAGGGGGGTGCTGTGTATTAAACAATTAGGGGGTGCTGTGTATTAAACTATTAGGGGGGTGCTGTGTATCACACTATTAGGGGGGTGCTGTGTATAACACTATTGGGGGGTGCTGTGTATTAAACTATTAGGGGGGTGCTGTGTATAACACTATTATTGGGGTGCTGTGTATTAAACTATTAGGGGGGTGCTGTGTATAACACTATTATTGGGGTGCTGTGTTTTAAAATATTAGGGGGGTTCTGTGTATAACACTATTAGGGGGGTGCTGTGTATAACACTATTAGGGGGGTGCTGTGTATTAAACTATTAGGGGGTGCTGTGTATAACACTATTATTGGGGTGCTGTGTATTAAACTATTAGGGGGGTGCTGTGTATAACACTATTAGGGGGGTGCTGTGTATAACACTATTAGGGGGGTGCTGTGTATTAAATTATTAGGGGGGTGCTGTGTATTAAACAATTAGGGGGGTGCTGTGTATTAAACAATTAGGGGGGTGCTGTGTATTAAACTATTAGGGGGGTGCTGTGTATAACACTATTGGGGGGGTGCTGTGTATAACACTATTATTGGGGTGCTGTGTATTAAACTATTAGGGGGGTGCTGTGTATAACACTATTAGGGGGGTGCTGTGTATTAAATTATTAGGGGGGTGCTGTGTATTAAACAATTAGGGGGGTGATGTGTATTAAACAATTAGGGGGTGCTGTGTATTAAACTATTAGGGGGGTGCTGTGTATAACACTATTAGGGGGGTGCTGTGTATAACACTATTGGGGGGTGCTGTGTATTAAACTATTAGGGGGGTGCTGTGTATTAAACTATTAGGGGGGTGCTGTGTATAACACTATTAGGTTGGTGCTGTGTATTAAACTATTAGGGGGGTGCTGTGTATAACACTATTATTGGGGTGCTGTGTATTAAACTATTAGGGGGGTGCTGTGTATAACACTATTAGGGGGGTGCTGTGTATTAAACTATTAGGGGGGTGCTGTGTATAACACTATTATTGGGGTGCTGTGTATTAAATTATTAGGGGGGTTCTGTGTATAACACTATTAGGGGGGTGCTGTGTATAACAGTATTAGGGGGGTGCTGTGTATTAAACTATTAGGGGGGTGCTGTGTATAACACTATTAAGGGGGTTCTGTGTATAACACTATTAGGGGGGTGCTGTGTATAACACTTTAAGGGGGGTGCTGTGTATTAAACTATTAGGGGGGTGCTGTGTATAACACTATTATTGGGGTGCTGTGTATTAAACTATTAGGGGGGTGCTGTGTATAACACTATTAGGGGGGTGCTGTGTATAACACTATTAGGGGGGTGCTGTGTATTAAACTATTAGGGGGGTGCTGTGTATTAAACTATTAGGGGGCTGCTGTGTATAACACTATTAGGGGGTGCTGTTTATTAAATTATTAGGGGGGTGCTGTGTATTAAACTATTAGGGGGGTGCTGTGTATTAAACTATTACGGGGGTGCTGTGTTTTAAATTATTAGGGGGGTGCTGTGTATAACACTACTAGGGGGGTGCTGTGTAGTAAACAATTAGGGGGGTGCTGTGTATAACACTATTAGGGGGGTGCTGTGTATTAAATTATTAGGGGGCTGCTGTGTATTAAACTATTAGGGGGGTGCTGTGTATAACACTATTAGGGGGGTGCTGTGTATAATACTATTAGGGGGGTGCTGTGTATTAAACTATTAGGGGGGTGCTGTGTATAACACTATTAGGGGGGTTCTGTGTATAACACTATTAGGGGGTGCTGTGTATTAAACTATTAGGGGGGTGCTGTGTATAACACTATTAGGGGGTGCTGTTTATTAAACTATTAGGGGGGTGCTGTGTATTAAACTATTAGGGGGGTGCTGTGTATAACACTATTAGGTTGGTGCTGTGTATTAAACTATTAGGGGGGTGCTGTGTATAACACTATTATTGGGGTGCTGTGTATTAAACTATTAGGGGGGTGATGTGTATAACACTATTAGGGGGGTGCTGTGTATTAAATTATTAGGGGGGTGCTGTGTATTAAACAATTAGGGGGGTGCAGTGTATTAAACAATTAGGGGGGTGCTGTGTATTAAACTATTAGGGGGTGCTGTGTATAACACTATTAGGGGGGTGCTGTGTATAACACTATTGGGGGGGTGCTGTGTATTAAACTATTAGGGGGGTGCTGTGTATAACACTATTATTGGGGTGCTGTGTATTAAACTATTAGGGGGGTGCTGTGTATAACACTATTATTGGGGTGCTTTGTATAACACTATTAGGGGGGTGCTGTGTATAACACTATTAGGGGGGTGCTGTGTATTAAACTATTAGGGGGGTGCTTTGTATAACACTATTAGGGGGGTGCTGTGTATAACACTATTAGGGGGGTGCTGTGTATTAAACTATTAGGGGGGTGCTGTGTATAACACTATTAGGGGGGTGCTGTGTATAACAATATTAGGGGGGTGCTGTGTATAACACTATTAGGGGGGTGCTGTGTATAACACTATTAGGGGGGTGCTGTGTATAACACTATTAGGTTGGTGCTGTGTATTAAACTCTTAGGGGGGTGCTGTGTATAACACTATTATTGGGGTGCTGTGTATTAAACTATTAGGGGAGTGCTGTGTATAACACTATTAGGGGGGTGCTGTGTATTAAATTATTAGGGGGGTGCTGTGTATTAAACAATTAGGGGGGTGCTGTGTATTAAACAATTAGGGGGTGCTGTGTATTAAACTATTAGGGGGGTGCTGTGTATAACACTATTAGGGGGGTGCTGTGTATAACACTATTGGGGGGTGCTGTGTATTAAACTATTAGGGGGGTGCTGTGTATAACACTATTATTGGGGTGCTGTGTATTAAACTATTAGGGGGGTGCTGTGTATAACACTATTATTGGGGTGCTGTGTTTTAAAATATTAGGGGGGTTCTGTGTATAACACTATTAGGGGGGTGCTGTGTATAACACTATTAGGGGGGTGCTGTGTATTAAACTATTAGGGGGTGCTGTGTATAACACTATTATTGGGGTGCTGTGTATTAAACTATTAGGGGGGTGCTGTGTATAACACTATTAGGGGGGTGCTGTGTATAACACTATTAGGGGGGTGCTGTGTATTAAATTATTAGGGGGGTGCTGTGTATTAAACAATTAGGGGGGTGCTGTGTATTAAACAATTAGGGGGGTGCTGTGTATTAAACTATTAGGGGGGTGCTGTGTATAACACTATTGGGGGGGTGCTGTGTATTAAACTATTAGGGGGGTGCTGTGTATAACACTATTATTGGGGTGCTGTGTATTAAACTATTAGGGGGGTGCTGTGTATAACACTATTAGGGGGGTGCTGTGTATTAAACTATTAGGGGGGTGCTGTGTATAACACTATTATTGGGGTGCTGTGTATTAAACTATTAGGGGGGTGCTGTGTATAACACTATTAGGGGGGTGCTGTGTATAACACTATTAGGGGGGTGCTGTGTATTAAACTATTAGGGGGGTGCTGTGTATTAAACTATTAGGGGGCTGCTGTGTATAACACTATTAGGGGGTGCTGTGTATTAAATTATTAGGGGGGTGCTGTGTATTAAACTATTAGGGGGGTGCTGTGTATTAAACTATTAGGGGGGTGCTGTGTATTAAATTATTAGGGGGGTGCTGTGTATAACACTACTAGGGGGGTGCTGTGTAGTAAACAATTAGGGGGGTGCTGTGTATAACACTATTAGGGGGGTGCTGTGTATTAAATTATTAGGGGGTGATGTGTATTAAACTATTAGGGGGGTGCTGTGTATTAAACTATTAGGGGGGTGCTGTGTATAACACTATTAGGGGGGTGCTGTGTATTAAACTATTAGGGGGGTGCTTTGTTTAACACTATTAGGGGGGTGCTGTGTATAACACTATTAGGGGGGTGCTGTGTATTAAACTATTAGGGGGTGCTGTGTATAACACTATTAGGGGGGTGCTGTGTATAACAATATTAGGGGGCTCTGTGTATAACACTATTAGGGGGGTGCTGTGTATAACACCATTAGGGGGTGCTGTGTATTAAACTATTAGGGGGGTGCTGTGTATAACACTATTATTGGGGTGCTGTGTATTAAACTATTAGGGGGGTGCTGTGTATAACACTATTATTGGGGTGCTGTGTATTAAATTATTAGGGGGGGTTCTGTGTATAACACTATTAGGGGGGTGCTGTGTATAACAGTATTAGGGGGGTGCTGTGTATTAAATTATTAGGGGGTTGTTGTGTATTAAACTATTAGGGGGGTGCTGTGTATTAAACTATTAGGGGGGTGCTGTGTATAACACTATTAGGGGGGTGCTGTGTATTAAACTATTAGGGGGGTGCTGTGTATAACACTATTAGGGGGGTGCAGAGTATAACACTATTATTGGGGTGCTGTGTATTAAAATATTAGGGGGGTGCTGTGTATAACACTATTAAGGGGGTTCTGTGTATAACACTATTAGGGGGGTGCTGTGTATAACACTATTAGGTTGGTGCTGTGTATTAAACTCTTAGGGGGGTGCTGTGTATAACACTATTATTGGGGTGCTATGTATTAAACTATATGGGAGGTGCTGTGTATAACACTATTAGGGGGGTGCTGTGTATTAAATTATTAGGGGGGGTGCTGTGTATTAAACAATTAGGGTGGTGCTGTGTATTAAACAATTAGGGGGTGCTGTGTATTAAACTATTAGGGGGGTGCTGTGTATAACACTATTAGGGGGGTGCTGTGTATAACACTATTGGGGGGTGCTGTGTATTAAACTATTAGGGGGGTGCTGTGTATAACACTATTATTGGGGTGCTGTGTATTAAACTATTAGGGGGGTGCTGTGTATAACACTATTATTGGGGTGCTGTGTATTAAAATATTAGGGGGGTTCTGTGTATAACACTATTAGGGGGGTGCTGTGTATAACACTATTAGGGGGGTGCTGTGTATTAAACTATTAGGGGGGTGCTGTGTATAACACTATTATTGGGGTGCTGTGTATTAAACTATTAGGGGGGTGCTGTGTATAACACTATTAGGGGGGGTGCTGTGTATAACACTATTAGGGGGGTGCTGTGTATTAAATTATTAGGGGGGTGCTGTGTATTGAACAATTTGGGGGGGGTGCTGTGTATTAAACAATTAGGGGGGTGCTGTGTATTAAACTATTAGGGGGGTGCTGTGTATAACACTATTGGGGGGGTGCTGTGTATTAAACTATTAAGGGGGGTGCTGTGTATAACACTATTATTGGGGTGCTGTGTATTAAACTATTAGGGGGGTGCTGTGTATAACACTATTAGGGGGGTGCTGTGTATTAAACTATTAGGGGGGTGTTGTGTATAACACTATTATTGGGGTGCTGTGTATTAAACTATTAGGGGGGTGCTGTGTATAACACTATTAGGGGGGTGCAGTGTATAACACTATTAGGGGGGTGCTGTGTATTAAACTATTAGGGGGGTGCTGTGTATTAAACTATTAGGGGGCTGCTGTGTATAACACTATTAGGGGGTGCTGTGTATTAAATTATTAGGGGGGTGCTGTGTATTAAACTATTAGGGGGGTGCTGTGTATTAAACTATTAGGGGGGTGCTGTGTATTAAATTATTAGGGGGGTGCTGTGTATAACACTACTAGGGGGGTGCTGTGTAGTAAACAATTAGGGGGGTGCTGTGTATAACACTATTAGGGGGGTGCTGTGTATTAAATTATTAGGGGGTGATGTGTATTAAACTATTAGGGGGGTGCTGTGTATTAAACTATTAGGGGGGTGCTGTGTATAACACTATTAGGGGGGTGCTGTGTATTAAACTATTAGGGGGGTGCTTTGTATAACACTATTAGGGGGGTGCTGTGTATAACACTATTAGGGGGGTGCTGTGTATTAAACTATTAGGGGGGTGCTGTGTATAACACTATTAGGGGGGTGCTGTGTATAACAATATTAGGGGGCTCTGTGTATAACACTATTAGGGGGGTGCTGTGTATAACACTATTAGGGGGGTGCTGTGTATTAAACTATTAGGGGGGTGCTGTGTATAACACTATTAGGGGGGTGCTGTGTATAACAATATTAGGGGGCTCTGTGTATAACACTATTAGGGGGGTGCTGTGTATAACACTATTAGGGGGTGCTGTGTATTAAACTATTAGGGGGGTGCTGTGTATAACACTATTATTGGGGTGCTGTGTATTAAACTATTAGGGGGGTGCTGTGTATAACACTATTATTGGGGTGTTGTGTATTAAATTATTAGGGGTGTTCTGTGTATAACACTATTAGGGGGGTGCTGTGTATAACAGTATTAGGGGGGTGCTGTGTATTAAATTATTAGGGGGGTGTTGTGTATTAAACTATTAGGGGGGTGCTGTGTATTAAACTATTAGGGGGGTGCTGTGTATAACACTATTAGGGGGGTGCTGTGTATTAAACTATTAGGGGGGTGCTGTGTATAACACTATTAGGGGGGTGCTGAGCATAACACTATTAGGGGGTGCTGTGTATTAAAATATTAGGGGGGTGCTGTGTATAACACTATTAAGGGGGTTCTGTGTATA